>NC_089771.1:1243055-1251858 GCF_040412425.1 Macrobrachium rosenbergii | reverse complement strand
AAATTTTATTCAGTTATTGTTACATGTTTACAGTCTTATCACCTTCAAATTACATGCTCATTTGAAGCAAATGCACTTATCAGACATGTTTTCCACTGTTGAAAGCAATTCTGGAACTCTTGTGAGATTATGGCTTAATGACTCATCGTTTCTTCTGAACCTCTTCAACGTCTGCAAAACGGTTTCCTTTGATAAGGACTTTCTTCATTCAGAGGAACAAAAAAGAAGTCAAAGGAGCAAGATCAAGTGAATAGGGAGAGGTGGGTAAGTGTGGTCATGCCATTCTTGGTCAGAAACCTTTACAATGTCTCACACTCAAGTGTGTGAGACAGTTTCTGACCAAGAATGGCATGACCACACTTACCCACCCTCCTATTCATTAATCTGAAACAATGAATTCTTTTTGTTCCCCAATGAAGAAAGCCCTCAAAGGGAAACCGTTTTGAAGGGAAGAATACAGAAGAATCAAACGACGGATCCTAAAACCATAACTTCACAAGAGTAATCCAGTAATTGCTTTCAACAGTTTCCAAAACAAATTGAAGTGCATTGCTTCAAATGAAGAATACTGAAGGTGATAAGACTGTAAACATGTAACAATAAATGAATAAAATTCTATGACAAATGGATGGTTACTTTTGTCTCTACAATATATATATATAGGTATATATATATATATATATATAATATATATATATATATATGATGTGTGTGTGTGTGTGTGTGTGTATGTGTGTGTGTGTGTGTGTGTGTGTAGTTCCTTGTTAACGAGTCGGTAGAGTTGTGGAATGCTGCATAAGCTAGCCCAAGAGTTCTGAAACATATCAACCAGTTAATGAAGGATTATAGAAGTTATTTCTGGTGATAGAAATTCATTTCTCGCTATAATGTGGTTCAGATTCCATACAATAAGCTGTAGGTCCCGTTGCTAAGTAACCAGTTGGTTCTTAGCCACGTCGAAATGATTCTAAGCCTTCGAACCAGCCCTGAGAAGAGTGTCATGTCAGCTCAGAGAACTCATCAACAAACTGAAGATAAGTTAAACATGTATACTTTACAAATATACGAGAAGTATATATATATCTATATAGAATAAATAAAATAAATATATATATATATAATATAAATATATATATCTTTAATGATTATAGAGAAGTTATGATACATATATATTGATAACTTTATACAAATCGAATATTATAAATATATATATACATATATATATAAATATATGAGGAATATATAACCATATATATCAATTTGTCTTTTATGAACAATATATAATATATATATAGCTATATATAGATACACATAACATAGACTTGAGCCAAATCCAGCGAATAAAGATAAATATGGATACAGGCGTTGGATATATGATATAAATATATATATATATAAAACATATATATATACCTATATATATATTTTATATACGATATGTAATATATATAATATCCTTATATATATCTATATATATATATATCTATATATATATATATGCATAAAATATATAAATATAGCAAATAAATATATATATACATATATATATATATATACGCTATATATATATATATATATATATATATATATATATATATTATATATATATATATATATATATATATATATATATATATATATATATATATATATATATTATATATATATATATATTATATATAAGTGGTATATATATTTAGCCATTTATATATTCATATATATATATAATATAGAGATTGGGATACCTATATATATATATATATATGATATATAGGAATATATATATATATATATTATATATATATATTTAAACTTTTAATATTTAATATTTGTTTAAAATAGTAGAATATTATATATATGTATATATGAAATATATATATATATATATATATATATATATGTTTAAGATTACTATATATATATATAGATAGATATTACCAGAGAATATATATATACCAGGTATATATATGTTCAAATCATTTTTGTATATGGAAAAAAATGAGCAAAAGAGACTATAAACTATTATGGCGATGAACACACTGAGTCAAATCTGGCCATATGTGGCAGGAGCACAAAGAGTTTTAATTCGTTTAACGGACTTAAATATACCAGTTCTGAAATATAACTAAAATATAACAAGCCATGGAACAAACAATGGAAAATGGAACTAAGAACACGCCATTTTGATTCCAAAAACCAAAAACAAGGCGCCAGGCCTTATCAGCTTTTCCTGACACGTGAGGTCGACTCTGACACTAGTAGCAACGTCGCTGAAGGAAGGATTATTTCCGAATAAAGAACCCAAGAATGGAACAAACGGTGGATTCATGAACAAGGAACGACCTGAAAAAGAACAATTCCCTTCATCCCTAAAAAAAAAGAGTAAGGGAGATTGATTAAAGTTACAAGAGCAATGAGTGAATTGTGACGTACTGAAGAAAATTAAAAAAACACCGATTCTAAATAAAGATCCGACTCACGAACAAAAGTTGGATTTTTGGAACAAAGCTATAATCCACCATTAAAGCCATTACGAGACCCCATATGAGCGACGAATCTTGTAAACGGCTTCGTTTTAATCTCAGCTTCAATGATGATAGCAAAGCGTTGGAAAGGGGTCGCTGGCCCCTTGATGGATACATAAAATATGAGGGGGAAAAAGAGGGATATATAACGGGTAATTACTGGACGCTTTTCTGGGATTCATATAGTAGCTGATCTAGAGAGAGAGATTCAGAGAGAGAGAGAGAGAGAGAGAGAGAGAGAGAGAGAGAGAGAGAGAGAGAGAACTACTGTGCGGACAATGTTGATATTTTGGGTCTTGGAAAATATTTACAAAAATTTAAATCTATGTATGTGGCAGAGAGTCCCTTCATAACATTTTTATATATGAAAAAGTGTTTGAACTTTTTCAGTCTGTAACATTTTCCTTCAGCGCATGAGGCAGAAATACTAGCGGACATATTAAACAGATAAATATATTTTTGAGTTTAACCTAGACTACAGGATATATCTGAATATTTGTTTGTTACGTATATACTTGTGAAAGTATGAAATTACATCCACAAGATCTCTCAAAAAATCATGGCTATATATATACATACATATATACATAATATATAATATATGTATATATATATTATATAACATATACATATACATATATACATATATATATATATATATATATATATATATATATATATATTATAACATACATATGTATATATACATAAATATATATATATATATATATATATATATATATATATATATATATATATATATATATATATATATATATATATATGTGTGTGTGTATGTATGTATGTATGTATGTATGTATTCCAAACCTCCTAACAGCTATTTATCCCCCTTGAATCCTTTGTGCATCCCATGTAACTCCCACCGAATTAATACTTCATGACTCCCTAATTCCAGCAGGTAAAATGAATCTCGAATCATAAAATCACGACGCTTGTGACGTAACGAAGAGATTCTGAAGCCTTGTTACGTAATCTGAAGACGTGCTTGTATACGCAGCATCTTCCATGAGGGCTATTGTAGCCTGGAGTTAAGCACTTCATTCAGACCGTTATTTTTTCCACTTATGGCTTCACTCTTCTCCATTTCATATTTCTGTTCGTAGAGCAATGCTTACGTTGAGTTTATAATGCTTTTTTTTTTGCATGGAAAGTTGGATATGTCCAAGAATTAGTTGTATATATGTCTAATATATTAATGTATGTCTATATACTGTATGTATGTATATATATATATGGATGGATGGATGTATACATTATATAATTATTGTTTATGTATATATATATATATATATATATATATATATATATATATATACATACATACATACATATATATATATATATGGTACAAAAATATCTTAGGTATACAAAATACGTATATAAATAAAAACGATCTTTGTATTAAGGCTCATAAAGATATTCCTTTCACAAAAGCACACAAAACCTAGAAAATGATCATGACACAATTTCAAACTTATTTTTGACCAAACGATAATGATACTGCTAATAAAAGTGGTTAATATGACTTCACCCAATAATCTGAATTCTTCATGAGGTAATATTAAAAAAAAGCCTTAATTCAAAAGAAATTATGTCCCGATGAATATGACCAAAAAGAAAAAATCTTATTGTCATAAATATTAAAACAGATGGAAATGATGAGATAATTGTGTGTTATCCGATTAATTCAAGTCCAAGTTCATTTCCTGACAGGATACACGATGATCGGGGTGGTAAATGGTCACAACTGGAAAAATAACTGAAACTACAGGTAAATTGTCTGGCCACAGTTTTGAGGTCCAGAAAAGGATCACGTGAGGACCAACGCCTCTTAAGTTCAAGTTGAGCCCCAATAGGGAGGGGGTGAGAAGGGGTGGGATACCCATATATATATATATGTAACATATATATAAATATAGTATATTGGTATCTAATCCATAGTTTTCAAGGTTGCTAGAAGAATAGTATATTCCTTGATGCCCTTTAAGTCCAAGTTCAGTCCCGACAGGAAGGTCAGGGTTGGAAGGGGTGAAGGTGACATGTAAAATCTGAAAACAAGATTTAGTGTCTAATCCATAGTTTTCAGGTCACTGATGCATAGAAACTGGAAATTACAGACATAGGAACATAAAATGTCACTTCCAAATGGGAAAAGCTTCTTTAAAAATGACAAAAAATTTACAACTACAAAAAATTAAAATCAAGAACTTGGGATGAAAGGAACACCTACCCTTCAAGTCAAAAGTGACTGATAGAACTGGGAGAAATGGTGAAATATAAAATGTCAAAAATACTGGACAATGTAACTAAAAGCAACTATCTTAACAGGAATGGAGAGAGAGAGAGAGAGAGAGAGAGAGAGAGAGAGAGAGAGAAGAGAGAGAGAGAGAGAGAGAGAGCTCAACTGTCATTCAAAAAATGGAACAACCTATTCCCAAATATACCATTCCCAAATTATGTATTTATGCTAAGTTCCCTTTCCTTGGACATGACAAAAAGTTTTAAAAAGAAATTGGTATGAGCATTTAATTCATCATGAATTGCCAGCTGTAAATCTGAAGTTGATTCCACGAAACCCTCTAAATATCAGTTCTTTTTATAGAGTGAAGACAGACTGAGTCCTTCCTTGACATCCAACATTATCTATAAATATACCTGTCCCAGATGTAGTCTGGGATCCTATATTGGATGTACTAGGAGGCTTCTCAAGGTCCGTTTTGCTCCCACCAAGGTGTCAGCTTCAGGACGGGTTGAACATTGTCCAATCCCGAATTATCCAATGTTCGGAATCATTCCAAGATTTGTGGTACCCGCTTGGATATTAATGATTTTAAAATTATTGATCTGCCCGTAAGGACGACGAGTTGATGGTGTTGGAGTCGCTTTTCATAAAAACTAATGTACCAACACTAAACACCCAATCGTCGTCCAGACAACTGTTTATAGCATAACTGCCTGTTTGTTTACTCTCCGTTCGTTGTAGGTTTCTTTCTTTTGTTTATTTCCTCCCTGTCTTTCTAGTCACTTTTAGCTCTTGCCTTGGTAGGTGTTCCTTTCAAGTTCTTGTTTTAATTTTTTGTAGTTGTAAATGTTTAAAAAATTTTTAAATTTTTAAAAAGCTTTTCCCATTGTGGAAGTGACATTTTAAGTATTTATTGTCTGTAATTTCAGCCTTGAGGATGCATCATGTGATGTGAAACGTTGGCAGAATAAACTTGTTCTTGTAAGAGACATGCATGCTACCTCTTCAACCTGAGATGTTTGTCAGGTCTGTTTCACCTGCTGATTCTTCTAATATATATATATATATATATATATATATATATATATATATATATATATATATATATATATATATATATATATATATATATACATATACATATACATATATATATACATATATATATATATATACACATATACATATACATATATATATACATATATATATATATATATATATATATATATATATATATATATATATATATATATATATATATATATATATATACATATATATATATATATATACATATATATATATATATATATATATATATATATATATATATATATATATATATATATATATATATATATATATATATATATATATATATATATATATATATATACATATATATATATATATATATATATATATATATATATATATATATATATATATATATATATATATATATATATATATATATAGTGTTGAAAAAGGTCGACAAATGTATAGGACCTCAGTTCCCTGCGTAATTATATTTCATGATCCCTCGTGCGTCCAGGAATAAATCACAAAACTATGTGACATCATCAACAGAGTTTCCCATTCACGATTGCTCTCCACATAAACATACAAATTGAGAAAGCTTTCCAAACTTAATGATCGATTGCCAACATTTTGCTCATCAACATGAATTTTGTCTATTTTAAGTTTTGTGAAAAGAAACTATTGTGCCAGCTTTGTCTGCACTTTTTTCTGTCCACCCTCAGATCTTAAAAGCTACTGAGGTTAGAGGGCTGCAAATTGGTATGTTGATCATCTACGCTCCAATCATCAAACATACCAAACTCCAGCCCTCTAGCCTTAGTAATTTTTATTTTATTTAAGATTAAAGTTAGCCATACTCATGTGTCTGGCAACTATATAGGCCAGGCCACCACCTCGCTGTAGTTAAAGTTTCATGGGCCGCGGCTCATACAGCATTATATCGAGACCACCGAAAGATAGATCTATTTTCGGCGGCCTTGATTATATGCTGTACACAAAACCCGGGATTGCGCCGAAGACACTTCGGCGCACTTTGTACTTGTTTTTCACGCTTTCAGGTGAAAGTTAAGCTTGATTTTTGTAAGTTTTATGTGTATTATTAGTCTCACTGATGTCATTTTATCGATTTCGTTATTTATTATTTAGAGCGTATTTCTCACTTTTGGAGGATCAGGGTATTTGGCAAAAATCCCTGAAATTAGCTGTCTGGAGGAAGGACTGTGTGGTGACCACGTGGTCGCCTGATTGTTAAGATAATTGAAATATTATTTGAATGATTACGTATTTTAATGCGGTTTTTATGAGCAAGTGTCAGTTACTTTCATTTCAAATGTATTTGTTCTTTCTACAATAACCGCTGACGTTATTCAACGTGATTGAGATGACACACCCGAATGAAATCGGCCATTTTATTACATTCATCAATGATTATTTTATTGATAACTGATCATTCATATATTTAGCCTGACAATCCACCCTAGAAGGCTATATATTTGCTCTGTCATGTGGAATTATTTCCAGATTTTTTCTTGTTTTCTTTTATTATAAAATAAACTACAAAATAATAAGAGTTTATACATATTTTAGATAGATGCATATTTATATATAGCCAAATCATCAAACTTACAGCCTTAATATACTATACAAGTCCCCAACTTAAACCATTCACGAATGAAGTACCTTAATGATACTCAAATCAGTGCAAACCAAACAATCATGGATTAATACGATTAATACCTCAGGCATGAAATGTACAAGAAACATGAATTATTCCTTTTGACATCAATTCTTTCACATTTCCAACAAAGATTACTGGTATTATGTAAGTTGACTACCTTACCCCATTGAAAATTATAAAGTAAATATTCCTTTGCGAAAACACCCTGTGTCTTATCCTGATAGACATTCTCCAGTCGCCACCTATCGTCTGTCCATTTACACTTGAAGGATTGAAGCAGCTCTGACCTAGACGTATTCTTCATTTTTCTCACCCAAACTACATACCGATATCCGACTACACAATTGAGGTCTAAGTGCATATATAGGCTATTTTATAACATTTGTGTATTTAATCAACATATATCCAAGAGAACCTTTTGAAAATATACGTGTTAGTTTAATTTCTTTACAGAAGTTAAAAAATGTGTAAAGGATACTCTACTTCGCCAAACATTTCACATAGATTATTATCTTTTATCTTCATAATAAGTAATCTATGATTAGTAGCCAGAACTCTGTTTTCAGAACTGAAGGTTAAATACTTTCAAGACCATTTTTTATAGTATCATTCTTCCAAAAACCCTCTCAGTAATATTCAAGAACTAGTAAAACCAGCATTGATCTGAGAACATTATGTGTTATCTAATAAATAATACGTTTTAGAAGGATCCCACTATCAAAGTAGTCAGGCAGGTGTTAAATGTACTTTCCTAAGTAGCATCGTAACTTATATCGAAGCCTATATAAAACTGTATGGATTAGTATTCTCATATGAAGCACTCTGTCATTCTTTCGAAATATTAATTAAGCCATGGGTTCATTCTAAGAATTGACCAGATATTCATTTCTAGCCTTTCAATCCTTTCTACACGGTCAAAGTGACAAGACTAATCTTGCAATGCACTTTGCTTTACCTGATTCTCAAATTCTCTTATCACTTTATTTCCTTCATTTCTCGACAATTCTGTGCATATTAAGGTCCACATTGCACATGATTCAAATTCCTTTGTTTACCAGTCATAAAATTCACTTAGAATGTGGTTTTATGTACAGTACTTGCTACTCTGTTAAAGAAACTAAACAACTAAAGCTATTTATAGCATGGAGAAGCAATAGGCAGCTATCTATTCAGATAATTAAAGCTATTTATAGCATGGAGAAGCAATAGGCTGTTACCTGTTCACATTATTAAAGCTATTTATAGCATGAAGAAGCAATAGGTTGAATAAGGAGGCTATGAAATGGGCACTTA
>NC_089771.1:1230555-1238055 GCF_040412425.1 Macrobrachium rosenbergii | reverse complement strand
TTATTTTGCTGTGAAAGATAAAACAAATATTGTGGATTCATTGAAATACGCAAAATGTTAATCAGTAGCTTATCAAACCACCTGAAATATGAAGTAGCCACTGTACCTTGCACACTGTCTCACATTTCATGGATATAAAGACCCTTGTCTTCCAATGGGCGCATTTCATTTGGGCCAAAAAATATTATCATTTGGCCGGCTGCTTTGTTTTCATTTGGGGACCAAATTATGTTCCATTCTGACACTCCTTATTTCGTTGGGGCGAATGTCATGTTTTGAGCGCGACGTAGACTTCTAGTGGCTGTAAGATTTTTTTCTGTTTGAAAATATTACTTATATAACTGTATACCTGAAATTATGTTCCTCATCATAAGACACATGAAATCTCAAGTTACATTGCATCAACTAAACATGGCAATTGAGTAATACCTGCAATAAAACTTTTAATACCATATTTATTCACTTAAAAAGGGTTAATATATTTACAAATATAATCATACCTATCCATTTAGAAGGTATTAATATACTTACAAACACAGGAACAAAATATAATACACTACATGTCTGTTACAGCTGCAAATTTCCAGCCAACGGTGCGAATGAATTGAGAACGAGACAATACTCGCCCAAATGATTCTTGCCAGTCTGAAGGATTTTGACATTTTCTCGCCCAAACAATATAATGAATAGTCGCCCAAATGATATACTGACTAACCCCAAATTCGACAAAATGAAAAACGCCCCATAGATTAGAGTTCTGTTAAATCCCTTCCCAGTCGGAAACGCTCTGGTAATCATTCTATATTAATCCCACCTACATCGCCTGAACGATTTGACAGATCAGAGGATTAAAATTACTCTTTTTTTATAAAAGAAAGCTTTTCATTGACTTCATAATTATCCTGTACAGTCTCTGAACACCAGAAAAATTCTTTAAGCCGTTTCCTTCATAGAATTATTTAGTATAATTGATCTCGTTCCTTAATCTAATAATAATAATAATAATAATAATAATAATAATAATAATAATAATAATAATAATAATAATAATAATAATAATAATATATTGAAATAACTAATATATATATATATATATATATATATATATATATATATATATATATATATATATATATATATATATATATATATATATATATATATATATATATATATATATATATATATATATTACTAAAAGGACCTCATTCAAACTGGATGGTATCTAATGGAGTTTTTATTAAAAAAGTTACAAGCTTTCTTGGACAAACAGTCCACATTATCAAGTATCCGTACAATGAGCAGACGCGTAGTCCGGCTGTATTTATATCAGTGTGCTGGGTACTTTTAATCCTATAATAGCCTAGCTCTTCCTGTGTGACCTCCACCAACTCTTGACCTTGGTCTTTCTCTGATCCCTCCTCCTAGGTGACCGTTTTCCGTGCGTTCTCTTACGTTTTTCTTCGTTTCCCTTGCTACTGTGGAGTATACGATTTTTCTAGATATGCTGTCTTCAAAGCCGTTTCCGGTGTTCCCTGCCATCGTGTTGTTGGCGCAAGTTATGAAGGCGTTCTCTACAACCAGTCTAGATGTTTTGTTGGTGTTCCTGTACAGAAAACTCATATTTTCCCAGTCTATTCTGTGATCATTTTCCCAACAGTGTTTGGCAACTGCCGACGTCTGATTATAATGCCTTATGTTCTGCAGATGTTGTTCGCTTCGCTCTTTACATGATTTGCCAGTTTCGCCATAGTACCCTTCTTCACAGTTTAGACATGCTGCCATATACAGCCCCCCTCTAATCTCTTTCCCCTCTACCGACTTTTTGTTTCTAACTATTTTATTCCTAATGGTGTTTTTGTAGCTGCCTATCAATTTGAAATTATTTAGCTTTCTGTTGATGGGTGCAATAGAGTTGTTGTCCGGGACTGTAATTATTTTCTTTCCTACCAAATGTTCCTTTTCTATACTTTCCCTCTCCCCAAAATAGTTTTTCCTTGCTTTGATATGTGCCCACTCCCACCAGGGGGAAGAGATTAGAGGGGGGGGTTTATATGGCAGCGTGTCTAGACTGTGAAGAAGGGTACTATGGCGAAACTGGCAAATCATGTAAAGAGCGAAGCAAACAACATCTGCAGAACATAAGGCATTATAATCAGACGTCGGCAGTTGCCAAACACTGTTGGGAAAATGATCACCCAGAATAGACTGGGAAAATATGAGTTTTCTGTACAGGAACACCAACAAAACATCTAGACTGGTTGTAGAGAACGCCTTCATAACTTGCGCCAACAACACGATGGCAGGGAACACCGGAAACGGCTTTGAAGACAGCATATCTAGAAAAATCGTATACTCCACAGTAGCAAGGAAACGAAGAAAAAACGTAAGAGAACGCACGGAAAACGGTCACCTAGGAGGAGGGATCAGAGAAAGACCAAGGTCAAGAGTTGGTGGAGGTCACACAGGAAGAGCTAGGCGATTATAGGATTAAAAGTACCCAGCACACAGATAAAAATACAGCCGAACTACGCGTCTGCTCATTGTACGGATACTTGATAATGTGGACTGTTTGTCCAAGTAAGCCTGTAACTTTTTGAATAAAAACTCCATTAGATACCATCCAGCTTGAATGAGGTCCTTTTTAGTAATTCTACTAATGCACAGAACAATTGTGTATGTGATAAAGTTGATATATATATATATATATATATATATATATATATATATATATATATATATATATATATATATATATATATATATATATATATATATATATATATATATATATATATATATATAATCATGAAGTTAAAAATGTCATTAATATCAAATTCACGCTACCTCGGGAATATCTCCGATGGAGAATTATCACTGAGGAGAATTTATAATTGATAAATGGATTGGTACTGTCCTGTTGCAATCCATTTATCAATTATAAATTCCCCTTCGGTGATAATTCTCCATCGGAGATATTCCTGAGGTAGCGTGAATTTGATATTAAGCGATATCTGTAGCTTCATGATTGTATATAAATCACGGTGTGATAAAAAATTCATATATATATATATATATATATATATATATATATATATATATATATATATATATATATATATATATAAATATATATATATATATATATATATATATATATATAAATATATGTGTGTGTGTGTGTGTGTGTGTGTGTGTGTGTGTGTAGGTGTGTGTGTGTGTGCGTGTGTGTAAAATATGCATACATACATACATACACACACACACAAATATATATATATATATATATATATATATATATATATATATATATATATATATATATATATATATATATATATATATATATATATATATATATATATATATATATAGTCACGATGCATGTCAAGTACCTGGTTGCTATACAACTAATCTCAAGATTCAAAATATACCTCACTTCAGCCAGATACCTGAACTCTCATAACATGAATTATTACAACTGAGTATTCTAAAGGTAACAGTGATCCCTTAAGAAAAAAAAATTATTTATTACTTGAAAAATCAAACTAAGTCTATCAGAATATGTGTGAGGTATCAAAAATTAAACTAGAAATATTCTAGAGTAAAGGGGCATCACTCCATCAAAAAACTCTAACTGTTTCCCAGGTCTTAATTCGCTTTAGCAAAACTAAAAGAACAAAACATGTTTATCACTTTGCCTTATGCACACACAATCAGTCCTGTTCACTGGTGATCAATGAATGAAACACTGTTTTTCTAAAAATGTTAAATACAAATATTTATTTTCAAATTCAAAGTTTATAATTAGGATTCACAATCTGAAAAATTTCTTATTACTTGAAAATAAGGCAACACTTAGTTAATTCTTGAATTAAATTATGAAACAAAACTAATTCACAAAAACTTTATCAGGAATTTAAATTAATCAAGCAAAATTTAAACTGTCAAGAATTACTCAAGATTTGAAAAGAAAATCTTAACAAATGAAATATTAAATCAAGTATGCAATGTTAAATTACCAAGAAATATTTAAAATGCTACGTAAATAAATGTTACATCACAAACATAAAAAATGTGAAAATATAAAGAGATTGTAAGTAGAAAAACACACAAAAATACGCATAAGATTTATCAATAATGATTTCACTCACTCAAAATTTCCTAACTTATCATACCGTGGTGTTAATAAGTAAAATTCACATTACCTTACACAAACTTGTGAAACCTCTGTAAATTACTTGCTGCAGCTGCGTTACCACAAAACACACATTTTTACCATGCGCCGTTACAAACTAAATAACTTTACTAAATTCAGATCTCAAAAGTTAATGCTAATATGTGACCACAAAGCACTACGTTAAAAGTAATTTTTTCTAAGAACGAGAGAGAGAGAACCAAATCAACTGGTCTCAGAAATCAGAATGATACAGATTTTAGAATTCCAGTAATACGTGAAACAATTGCGTGATGTCATTAAAGCATTTTGGGTACGAGATACAAAGTTCTAGAAGCAGGAGGTGACGTCATGAAAGCATTTTCGGTGTGAGATACCATGGAGAAACTTCTAGAAAGAAAATGACGTCATCCCAGCAAAACGTTTTGAACGCAATCTTACAAAACTTGGCGTAACTGATCAAGACACGTATTTTTTCTCTCAAAGTGGCGTACGTGACTCGAACATGTAACAACGTGAAATCACTTGTCTTGAGCTCGTATGGGACGAATCGGCATTTGTTATCCAAACCTGTCATCATGTTAACCAAACAAAGCGCTCTCTCTTTATCTCAGCTTATGACAACTGAAATGAAACAAGTCTTTGCTGGACACACACGTGTGTTCATATGCTACGCTTTTATTAAGAAAGATATTATTCTAAACTACGTTACTATTAAAATTGCATTATCAATTCTAAATTACGCTATCAAGTTATTTAATCATTAGTTCTTTTGAAATCTGATGTCAAACTAAGTACGACACTTCAACAATCATTATCACTACACATAACACATGAAAAAAGTAAATATGTCAAAATTATAGAGGATATATGTATTATAAGGCAACATCATTTATATATATATATATATATATATATATATATATATATATATATATATATATATATATATATATATATATATATATATATTTATTTATTACTGTTATTATTATTGAAATTATAATTTTACTCTTATCATTTTAAATACTAACCCAATTGAGAAAATCGGTTTCCAAGTAAAGTAAAAAGCCATTAGTCAGTTACGATAGTTGTTACTTTACTTACGAGAATTTCGAACTCACTGCATCTAATATTATTCATTAAATTTTCATCCAAACTTCTCGTCCAGCAAAACTCAGTGGCGTAGGAGGTGTTTTTGGTCGAAAGTCTTGGATACCTCCTACCTTGTGGTCAGACAACGAGGTCTTTCTTATATAAATGCAAATGAAAATTCAAAGGGAAAGCTTGGCTACTAAGAAGTAATAAAACCTATCTTTTTCTCTCATGTCACTCTGTGAAACTCGAAAGAAAAGGCTCAGGTCTTATGAAGTGCAAGTTTTTTGAAAGGTTGTTTCTTGAGAACTTTGGTATCTACGAAAATCTTCCCTGTAGGGGGTTAGTGCCGTCAGTGCATACCATGCGGTGCACTGTAAGGATTACTTACGGTTCTTTGCAGCGTCCCTCCGGGCCCTAGCTGCAACATCTTCCATTCCTTTAACTGTACCTCCGTTCATAGTCTCTTTCTTCCATCTTGCTACCCACCCTCTCCTAACAATTGTTTCACAGTGCAACTGCCAGGTTTTTCTCCTGTTACACCTTTCAAACTTTCTTAATTTCATTTTCAGTGCTGAATGACCTCATAGGTCCCAGTGCTTGGCCTTAGGCCGAAATTCTATATTCTACATATTCTACACAAAAATCTAGGTATAAGACAGAAGCTATCCTTTTCCATTCAATGCTGGGTTGTTTATAAATCGTTGCATTTCTTATGTACCAGCCAAGATTATTTTTATAAGAGCATGATTACAATTATCAAATTGAAATAACTTTAAATGAAGTAAAGTCTGTTTTCGTTCCCTACCTTCACAAGAGTAGAGATAACCCCACAAAAATCTATTATTTTCTGTATGTGTCATTTCTTTTCTTATGTACCAGCCATATGATATGAAATGTTACATGAATATATGAAATGTTAATTCTTTTCTTTACTGACGCTACGAACCCACTGTAATGTATGCCTGTAGAACTTAGGATTGCAGTTATAAGATAGGACGAATAAAAATAACTCAGAATATCATATATGTTGTTTATTATAGCTGTTACAAAACTAATATTCCATAAGATCTCCCCACTGAGATGTACTTGCATCTACGTAAGTTTAGCCTTTGTTAAATTAACAATAAGTGATGCCCGGGATTGGATTATAGAACCTGTTCTTTTGTTCCAGTGTTGTCACGAAGTGTTTCTTCGTTGACTGATGTAGCTGTTTACTCTGTCAGCTGCACCATCGCTTCCTGGTAATGCAAATGATCTCTCTCTCTCTAATCTCTCTCTCTCTCTCTCTCTCTCTCTCTCTCTCTTGTTTAGTGATCTTTTTTGTTTAGTGATCTTTTTTTTGTAACGTTGGAAATGATATTATCATCTTTGTCAAAAACTCGTAATTATTCTTATGGGAGTATATGGACACTTTCGACAGAGTAAGAAGCCAAAACACTGTGAGTCGTCAGCGTCTTCCCTCAGTTTACACTCTATCACTGTTGAGAGAGGTGTTTGCAGCCGTGTTACCTAAGTGACAGAAAGTGAATCTTTGTAAATATCGTTAGTAAGTATAAGGAAAATGTTGGTTTATTGATAATTAGTGTAAGTAGTTACAATCAAACAATAAGGTAAATAATAATAATAAAATAGCTTTTAGGTATATTTATTAGTGTCTCTATCATTTCAGATAGCTAAACTTCAGCAAGCGTGACTGACAACTGCCCCGGAAATGGCCAGGGATTTAAATACCTAGAGCGTGACCTTTAAATGTGGTAAGTGTTGACTTCAAATTATGTTTTCTGTTGGGGAATGATTTTATGGGCAAGAAAATAACTGATTTTTGGTAACCAGGGCGTATTATACAAAATGATTAACTTTGCAAATATTAAATAGCTTAAAAAGGTGGGGTGCAGAAAATGAGAATAAAACAGTGATAAGATTTATCATTTAAAGTAACTACATAATTTATTGCAAGTTCTGGAAATATTCATGTATTTTATAGAAAGTTTTATTACAATAAAAGGAAAAATGTCACAGGAAATTATTTAATTTTGTTTATATAATAAAAGATAAGTAATTCAACTAGCTTGCAGATAGATAAGTAATAAATACCTATCTAACTAATTGCTTTATAAGGCTTCTTACAATAAAAGTAAAAATGTTTATACGATTTTTTATTATCTATTCTGAGGCTTGCTGATAAAGAGCAATTTAATTAGATGAAGGTACATAAATTGTATAAA
>NC_089771.1:1203055-1225555 GCF_040412425.1 Macrobrachium rosenbergii | reverse complement strand
TACTCTGATCATTAGGCTTAAATGAAGTAAGGAGTGAGCCTTTCAACATAAGGGTCCTTCCAACTGGCATTGATTTGTGCTGTGTCCTGATGGTTTTAGATTATTATTATTATTATTATTATTATTATTATTATTATTATTATTATTATTTGAAATACTTATAGTAACATGAGTCTTAAAATGGAGAAACAAATCCACAATTATGTAGCTATACAAATGAGTTTAGATTATTAAATATATTTCTTCAGTCATGTAATTGTGGATTCGTTACTGCATTATTATTATTATTATTATTATTATTATTATTATTATTATTATTATTATTATTATTATTATTATTATTATTATTATTACATGCAGCAATTATGTTACAGTAAGCATGAAAATTTAACCTGTGTTAAATTCGCATTTTATTATCATTCATTTTACAAGCAGCTTACATTACACTTGCATAAAAAAATGAACCTTGTTGCAATGATATTTTAAAATGCACTGGATTGCTTTTGAATTTATATCTCATTATCATATTTACATACGCAAAACCTCGATACAATAAGTATTAACTTAGTGAAGAGCGGACTTTACGCATGACTCATTGTAAGCAACCAGTAACACATACACCACCACCAGTCTCTCTGATCAATAATCGTCTGAAATCATAACTGATAATCAAACTTCACTGATTGCATTCTTTGTGTATCTTTCAGAACTTCCTCCGAGGAGATTCTTTCCCTCTGTTTGCACTTCGTTCCCCTGTCTTTGTATCGTCTCATTATTTCCGAATGGATTCTTTCCTCGTCCGGAAGACTGATTTCATTTCTCAGAAGGCTCTTTGCTTCAAGTTGTTAGTTTTCTGAGCTTGATTTAAGGTTTCTTAGTATGAGTTTTGAAAGAGAAGATCTAAACTGATGGTAGAAGAGGATTATATCTTTATATTATTGTTATTATAGTAAGCTTCTGAACGAAAATATCAGGTAGTCATTAGAGAGGGAAAGAAGGGAAAAGTTTTTAATAAGACAATGTTTATTACTTAGAAGGAACTGATGCCTCCATGAAAGAACATAATCACCATTAAATGCATTATAACTGACATACGAAACCCCACAAAAGTGACACTGATAGATATATAGAGAACTGGATATCTTATAATAATAATAATAATAATAATAATAATAATAATAATAATAATAATAATAATAATAATAATGCAGGCTTTGCGAATCAGCTAGAACCCTCAGGCACTTCAAGTGAAAACCCAAACGAAAGTAAAGTATGGAAGATCTTACTAATGAAGGCTTATGTGAGATCTCCCAAAAAGATGTATTAATTACCCATTTCTTTTTTTTTCAGATAAAATAAGTAAAAAAGAACGTGCCAGTTGTTAATACTAGATCGTAATTAAATGACATAATATAAAAAATAAATATCCAGAAAAAGACTGTACGAAATTTAAGTAGTGACGCAGTAAACGTAAGGTCCGAAATTGCTATCAAAATAACAAACTATTAATATATTTTTATTTTTCTGAAAATACAACTATTGTGCCGGCTTTGTCTGTCCGTCCGCACTTTTTCTGTCCACCCTCAGATCTTGAAAACTACCGGGGCAAGAGGGCTGCAAATTGGTATGTTGATCGTCCAACCTCCAATCATTAAACATACCAAATTGCAGCCCTCTAGCCTCCTCAGCAGTTTTTATTTAATTCAAAGTTAATGTTAGCCATAATCGTGCTTCTGGCAACGATATACATCAGGCCACCAACGGGCCGTGGTTAAAGTTTCATGGGCCGCGGCTCATACAGCATTATACCGAGACCACAGAAAGATAGATCTATTTTCGGTGGCCTTGATTATACGCTGTACAGAAAACTCGATTACAACGAAGAAACCTCGACGCATATTTTACTTGTTATTAATTGCAGACGTTTAAGTTAAGCCAGTGTTTTTAGTTTTGTTACTTCCTGACCAGCTCCGTCCAATTTACCGAAATTTTCACCAAGCTATAAACATAATGGCCGGCGTCTTCTTGTACCGAATTATTTCCCAAATTATTCCATCAAATTATTGTGCCAAATTATTGTCCCAATTATTGCCCAAGATTATTGCACCAAAATGTTGCCTCAGATTTTTGCACCAACTTATTGCCCAAAATTATTGCTCCCAAATTATTGCACCAAATTATTGCGCCAAATTATTGCACAAAATTATTGCCCCAAACTATTCACAAAATTATTGCACAAAATTATTGCCGCAAATTGTTGCACCAAATTATTGCGCCAAATTATTGCACCTAATTATTGCACAAAATTATTGCCCCAAATTATTGCACCAAATTATTGCCCAAAATTATTGCACCAAATTATTGCCCTAAATTATTTCCCCAAAATTATTGCACCAAATTATTGCCAGACACTGTATTCCCGAAATGAGACAGGAAGCCCATCTTGGATGGACAGCATCCAGCAGCCATGACAAGCTCTCAATGAAGCCTGGGGAATGAGACGTTGCAGGACGCAAGGTGGCACAAAGGAGACTCCCAATTCAGTGATGCAAATCCGTAACATTACTTTCGGCGGTGACAGTGGACTGGAAGATGTGTTGTTTGCTTATGTTGGTTAATCCTTAAGCTCTGTGTCATAAACATAAGGGTGTTTCTGCGTATGCAATGTAAGTGTGTGTGTGTGTGTGTACGTATATTTGAATGAGAGTAGAGGAAGATGTTAACCATTATGAGATGGGTTTAAAATATAAAATCTTATAACCTATTCCATACAAAGTAATAAAATCCAAGTTTTAATTAGTTTCATGTTATAATAAAACTTTATTTTTCAGTATCAGAAATTAGTATATTCTTCAATCTCAAAACGCTGGGTTATGTTTCCAAATTATTTTAAATTCATTTAATTCCAATAGTGTCTCGTAAACATAATTTATAGCTACTAATAACGACAGATACCAACCAAGCAGTAATTAAGGTATGAATAGAATATGCTTAATACGACACTAATTAACGTAATAGGCTTTAATTACGGCCTAATTATAAACGACGATCACCTTCATATAAGATATGAAACACAATGCAATTACATTTCGTGAAGCTCCTGATGTTATTTTGATCAATATACTGTAGCTACAAATTCATTATCGTTGTTTCAATTTTTTATATTATAAAACTCCACCTCTAAATATCTAAATAATAAAACTAGCACAGCAATCATCTCTCTCTCTCTCTCTCTCTCTCTCTCTCTCTCTCTCTCTATATATATATATATATATATATATATATATATATATATATATATATATATATATATATATATATATATATATATATATATATATATATATATATATATATATATATATATATATATATATATATATATATATATATATATATATGTATATATATATATATATATATATATATATATATATATATATATATATATATATATATATATATATATATATATATATATATATATATATATATATATATATATATATATATATGTATATATATATATGTATATATATATATATATATATATATATATATATATATATATATATATATATATATATATATATATATATATATATATATATATATATATATATATATATATATATATATATATATATATATATATATATATATATATATATATATATATATATATTATGAACTCTAGGTGGTACAGGGTTCAACCAGGTTCTTTTGATGTGATTTTATAATCAATACCACAATGGAAGAATTCCAAGGAGTACAATCACTGACAAACAAACCCCTCAGATAATCTCAGAAAGGATATACAAAAATACTCGACAATAAGTTTTAACAATTTAATAAAAAATAATAATCAATATTTAAAAACTCACTGAAAACTGGATAAATGGGGAAGAAGAAAACATACATTTATCAACAATAAAAATCCCATACACCGCCGCAGTCGCCTACCTAACTATCACACTAAGGCAAAGAGAAAGCGACAAGATAAAGGTAGAACAAATTCTCTCAATCACACAATAGTGGTAGATAAAAATGGGGAAAAGGAAATCTTAACCTACTTAAAATAATTTCAAACAATCTAAATACTTTAAACATACTTATGCATTTTAACACGAAGGATTATATATGGTAACATGTACAGTCGACAAGAGAAATGGATTCCCAATGGGAACACTATGCCTCCAAAAGGTTGTCCCTGTTCTGCCTGAAAGAGAACCCTTTCTGGGATCACAGCACGTCCTTGCAACGAGCAGGCTAAATTTCCTTACACGAGGAAGACAAGTTATATAATCAAAATAAAGTGGTTAATAGGAGTCTTACATTTTCTCCACCACTGAAGACCTCCTCACGACTCCAAGGACACAGTGTTATAGGCAGTGGCAGTAATGCATACGACCGTCCTTTACGACGTCCTCCAAAGGATCCAAGCAGTAGCAAAGTCTAACTCTCCTTTCCAGCTGCTAAGTACCAAGAGGCTCACAATCCTGGCCTCCAAATCTCAGTCCAGAACTCCAGCTCATGAAGGTTGAAAGGAGGTCAAAAGTCACACTCCGGAGACACTGCAAGCAGGAGAGTGTCGCTACTAGACTGCCGAAATATCACAGGTCCTTCTCAAATGGAGCTGAATAAAGGAGTCCTTTCTCATGATCCAAAGGCGCCCTCGACAGAACAGAGGAACAGGATAAGATGCCGAAAAAACAGGCGACGAACAGCCGAACCATCATGCATGAAAAATAAAAACAAACTTCATGGGCGGAGTATCAATTATGTAACAACAACCATTAAAGGGAGGAAAACACCCAAATCCAGCTTTCAAGGGAGTACTGGACTAAATTTACAACTACAAAACTTTAAACGAAATAAAGTATTCAAGAAACATTAAAATAATAATTAAAATTTAATTAATTTATAATACCTACCCACCAAAATGAAAAAAAAATAATTTATTATTTTTTTAAAGAGCAATGAAGTAAGTGGAAAATTTTAAACATACTCAAATTCAAGAATTACTTCACACAGACAAACAAAAATAAACAAACAAAAAAACAAGTCAATACCTGAAAAGGAAAGTCATAAAAAAAATATATATTACTGATGAAATGACCTAGAAAGTACATCAGGTATAACATTATCCCTACCAGCTATATGCCTAATTTGAATATCATACTCCTGCAAGAACAAACTCCACCTAAGTAGTCTCATATTCTTGTCCTTAAAACACTGAATGAAAACTAGGGGATTATGGTCTGTATAGATCATAACTGGGTAAAGTGAAGAACTCAGGTATACTGAAAAATGGGTTAAAGCCTTTATTAGACACAAGGCTTCTTTTTTGATCGTGGAATATTTCGTCTCTGCCGGTGACAATTTTCTTGAAAAGTACACTACGGGGAGAACATTCCCTGAGTCATCTTCCTGAAGAAGAACGGCTCCAAGACCAACGTCACTTGCATCTGTAGCTAATCTAAAAGGCAAATCAAAATTTGGGGATTGCAATAAAGGATAACTAATTAATACAGCCTTCAGTTTTTCAAAGCCTCCTGACACTCTTTTTAGTCCATACGAACTTTACGTTTTACCTTAACAAATTTGTAAATGGAGTTGCAATTTCTGAAAAATTCTTAATGAATCGTCGGTAATACCCGACCATACCTAAAAAACGTCTAACCCCTCTTCTGCTCTGGGGAGCAGGAAAATCTGTTACTGCTTCAACATTTGCTCTCTTGGGAGCAACTTTGCCCATACCCACTTCATGGCCAAGATAAATGACCTTTGCTTGAGCAAAATCGCTTTTCTTCAGATTCACAATGAGACCAGCCTTCCTTAGCGCCTGAAACAAGGCCTCCAGTCTTTTTGAGGTGCGTCTCCCAGTCATCACTAAATATAATCAAATCGTCAATATAAACGATACAACCTTCCAACTCCTGTGTAATACGGTTCATTAGCCTTTGGAACGTAGCGGCCGCATTCTTCATTCCAAAGGGCATGACTTTGCATTCTAAAGGCTGTCACCAGTTACAAAAGCTGAAATTTGCCTAGCCCTTGGTGAAAGACCAATCTGCCAATAACCTTTCAAAAGGTCGAGTTTCGTAATAAATTTGGCTGATCCCACTCTGTCTATGCAATCCTCTACCCTAGGCAAAGGGAAGGAATCCGTTTTCGTCACTGCGTTAATTTTCTATAATCAAAACAGAGGCGGTGTTGACCACCTTCTTTCTTAACTAACACTACCGGAGAACTCCAGGGGCTACAACTAGGTTCAATTAAATCATGGTCAAGCATGTATCTAATCTCCTCCTGCACAATGTTACTTTTTAAAGGATGAAGCCTATATGGACATTGTTTAATAGGTTTCAAGTCTCCTATGTCCACATCATGTTCCAGAATAGTTGTTCTACCCGGTGTTTCCTGAAATAAATCTCTGTAATTGCCAATTAAACTAATTAAAGATTCTGATTTCTCAGAGTCCAAATGTTGAAACTTAATAGCAATATTATTCAAAATATCAGTATTACTGCTCAAAGTATCAGGATTAATAGACATTTTCTCATTAACCATTGGATCTACTACTTTCTGCATTAACCAAAGAAATTGGATCTACTTCTACTGAATCTACCTCTTCTGTTTTCCTATCAACAAACTGTTTCAGCATGTTAACATGACATATCCTAGACTTGCGCCTTTTAGTGGGAGTCTCAATCAAATAATTTACGTCATTCATTTTTCTTAGTACTTTCCACGGTCCAGAAAACTGTGCTTTGAGAGGGTTACCTGGAAGAGGTAGTAACACAAGCACACGGTCCCGGGCTTGAATACCCGAACCTTAGTCCCAACATCGTAATTAGCCTTCATTACAGCTTGGCTTGAACAGGTTTTGTTGTGCAAAGGCCCAAGCTTTCCTTAACATTTCTTGCAAACCAGACACATAGTCCAACACATTAACTTCGGGAGCCTCCTTCCCAATGTTCCTCACTACGTCAAGGGGACCATGCACACTATGGCCAAACACAAGATCAAAAGGAGAGAACCCCAGAGTTTCATTTGGTACCGAACGAATAGCAAACAGTGCGAATGGGACCTCTTTATCCCATTCATTACCAGTTTCAATACAAAACTTTTTAATCACCGATTTCAGCGTTTGGTGAAACTGTTCCACCTGCCCTTGGCTCTCTGGGTGATAGGAGATGATGTTACATGGTGAACCCCTAACTCAGACATTTTCTTTCTGAAAAACCTGCTCATAAAATTTGTGCCACAATCAGACTGTAAGGTCTTAGGAATACTGAATTTCGTGAAGAAACTAACCAAAGCCTCTACTATTTTCTCGCTCTTTATACTTCTCAGAGGGATTGCCTCAGGAAACGAGTCACCCTATCAACCATCGTCAACAGATATTCATTTCCTCCACGCGTCCGCGGAAGTGGGCCCACTACATCTATCACTATCTCCCAAAGGCTCTCCGACTGATGGCACTGGGATAAAGTGGTGCCTTAGGGATTTTCTGATTTGGCTTCCCACGAGCTGGCACACCTTTACACGAGAGCACATGCCTTTTAATATCACGACGCATCTGGGGCCAGAAAAAAATGTTGCGCCAACTTCTGGAAAGTCTTCCGTACCCCAAAATGCCCTGCAAGATTATGTTCATGACTAAGGTACAATAACCTACTTCTATATTTTTCTGGTATTACTAACTGCCTCACTACTTCTACCTGATCAGCGGGTATATTTAGTGACCTACTAGCCCTGTAGATTAAACCATTCTCCTTCAAAACACAGGTTTAGAGACATCTTTACAATCATTAATTTCTAACACCCTAAACTCATTCTGCTGTGCTTCCTTAAAAGCTTTGGCATCCCAGTCGATGCCCTGAAAATTAATATTATCATCATCACTACTAACTATCGTCTCAAAGTCCGACACTTGTTTATCTATAACCTCCGAATTGAGTTCCACATCTGAGAGATCAACCTCTCTAGCTCGAGATCGTGTCATAACAAAAAATAGAATTCAAAATCATTTTTAGCTTTCTGATCATTAACCAGATCAACCACAGTCAAAATAGGAAATATGTCACACTCGGTGCTTACCACCAAATCATTTGCAAACAAAATATCAATGTTAGGTACTGGTAAAGAATCCACTACAGCAAAATTTGCACTTCCTTAAAATAGTCAGTCTCCAAATAAAGTTTCTCTAAGGGATACGACGCCACAGTGTTTGGAAATCCTAGTAAAACAAAATTGTCATTCATGAATACAAAATTATCAGGAACAGACCTCCTTAAGGCTAACGACTGCGCTGCTCATGTGTCCCTTAAGATATTCACACTTCTTCCAACTTGTTTAGTATCATCAGTATAAATTGTCCCTCTCGATAAGTACCTTTGAAACCCTAGTCATTTTGATTCATCCTTACGCGGCACTTCCGCAGAAACTAAAGCTATAGGTTCTCTATTTTTTTTCCAAGAAGACTAGTCTTCACCTCTGCGACGGCGGATATTAACCACTCAATGCCTCTCTCACCTCCACCGTGTCTCCTGAATAATATAAACCTTCTGTTGCAACACCTATCCTCCATTCACTCAACTGACACAGTGGCATTATATTCTCGTCACCTCCCTGCTGCTCGATTCAGGTGAATTTAATAAACTCTTTTGTTCTATCATCTCTCTGCTGCTCGATTCAGGTGAATTTAATAAACTCTTTTTGTTCTATCACCTCCTGCTGCTTTGATTCAGGTGAATTTAATAAACTCTTTTGTTCTATCACCTCCCTGCTGCTCGATTCAGGTGAATTTAATAAACTCTTTGTTCTATCACCCTCCCTGCTGCTCGATTCAGGTGAATTTAATAAACTCTTTTGATCTATCACCTTCCTGCTGCTTGATTCCAGTGAATTTAATAAACTCTTTCGTTCTATCACCTCCGTGCTGCTCGATTCAGGTGAATTTAATAAACTCTTTGTTCTATCACCTCCCTGCTGCTCGATTCAGGTGAATTTAATAAACTCTTTTTGTTCTATCACCTCCCTGCTGCTCGATTCAGGTGAATTTAATAAACTCTTTTGTTCTATCACCTCCTGCTGCTCGATTCAGGTGAATTTAATAAACTCTTTTGTTCTATCACCTCCTGCTGCTCGATTCAGGTGAATTTAATAAACTCTTTTGTTCTATCACCTCCCTGCTGCTCGATTCAGGTGAATTTAATAAACTCTTTTGTTCTATCACCTCCTGCT
This sequence comes from Macrobrachium rosenbergii, assembly GCF_040412425.1. Taxonomy (NCBI): domain Eukaryota; kingdom Metazoa; phylum Arthropoda; class Malacostraca; order Decapoda; family Palaemonidae; genus Macrobrachium; species Macrobrachium rosenbergii. Next base: position 1,216,303 of record NC_089771.1, on the reverse strand, counting down.
GCTCGATTCAGGTGAATTTAATAAACTCTTTTGTTCTATCACCTCCTGCTGCTCGATTCAGGTGAATTTAATAAACTCTTTCGTTCTATCACCTCCTGTTGCTCGATTTAGGTGAATTTAATAAACTCTTTTGTTCTATCACCTTCCTGCTGCTTGATTAAGTGAATTTAATAAACTCTTTGTTCTATCACCTTTCTGCTGCTTGATTCAAGTGAATTTAATAAACTCTTTTTGTTCTATCACCTCCTGCTGCTCGATTCAGGTGAATTTAATAAACTCTTTTTGTTCTATCACCTCTGCTGCTCGATTCAAGTGAATTTAATAAACTCTTTTGTTCTATCACCTCCCTGCTGATCGATGCAGGTGAATTTAATAAACTCTTTTGTTCTATCACCTTCCTGCTGCTCGACTCAAATGAATTTAATGAACTCTTTTGTTCTATCATCTCCCTGCTGCTCGATTCAGGTGAATTTAATAAACTCTTTTGTTCTATCACCTCCCTGCTGCTCGATTCAAGTGAATTCAATAAACTCTTTTGTTCCATCACCTTCCTGCTGCTCGGTTCTAGTGAATTTAATAAACTCTTTTGTTCTTTCACCTCCCTGCTGCTCGATTGAAGCGAATTTAATAAACTTTTTTGTTTTATGCTGACGTTGTAGACCACGTTAAGCTCAGGTCCTATGAGCTTGATCACGCCAGAAGATGAAAATAGACTGATTAGCAATGGTTACTCTGCTGTCTGTCCTTATATGCCATTTGGTTACCCCAAGTAACAAAAACTAAGATACAATTTTTAAAAATTAATTTATACTTTCCCATATCGTAATTTGAGTCTTCGTTTTAAACGGTAGACACCTACCAGTAACTATTAGCAAAGTTATTAAGTTTAATAAAACATATGTTGTAGAAAAATGTTTTAAACATGTTCAAAAGATAATGTCTCCATAAACGTCTAATTGTTATAGTCATTTTTTACGTACACTGAAAGAATTGTGATATAGTTATGTGCGTGCAAAGCAATTTCTTGTCATTAATAATACTTACTGGTTCAAGACCTTTAAGCATATGGTTTCTACTAAAAAAAAGAGAGGAGAATAATAATCTATTAATGAATTAAACTTGGTCCAAATCCTCTTTGCTTTTACGTGGAAAAGATCTAAAAAATTTTATTTAATAAAACGACATTGGATGAGCCACTCTTCTATATATCCTGCGGCAATAAGGACAGATTCAGCAGGGAAATTTTAGGGTATAATTTCCGATTCCCATATTCCCTTAAGAGGCAGGTCATTAAACGTTTCTTTTCTCCGCGAGATTATACCTGTCATTTCCAGGTTTTTAAGTGCCTCTGTATTTCATGGATATTAAGACACTGTAATTAGCATTGTCTACTGTCCCAGCGTTTTCTTAATGTAAACCGTTGTTCAATCTGTAGTTGTCCTCTACCCAGTATTCATTCTAAGCTCTCTGTATCCCAGGTGGATAGAATATTTCTGCAAAAGGCTTGTCCTTACTCTTCTACAGGCGCAATTTATGTGAAATAGATCTCACGTAAAAGCTGAATATTTGTTTTACCATGTATGCGAAAAAAATATTTAATACTCAACTTCTTTTCAAATGAGTGAAGTTTAAATCCTCCCTTATTCGGAAAAGGATATTTTCTCGAATTCAGTACTTAGTCATTAAATCACTAATAATATTTTTTTTTATTGCTGAAACTCATTAATTAACATCTTAATCCTTTAGGATTGTTGCCAAAGCCAACTTAAATTTGTTAGTTGCGATTTGCTACCCACAAACACACACACACACACACACACACACACACACACACACACACACACACACACACACACATATATATATATATATATATATATATATATATATATATATATATATATATATATATATAGAGAGAGAGAGAGAGAGAGAGAGAGAGAGAGAGAGAGAGAGAGAGAGAGAGAGAGAGAGAGAGAGAGAGAGAGAGAAGGCTAAGGGAATGCTATAATATAAGCAAAGAAATATGACTGAAAAGAAAAGATCGTATAACATATACACTCCTATTTAAACACAACAGCGTTAAGGGAGACACATACTAACTGATACACATTCACCCAGCCTACCACATAAACACAGCGAGCCTCTGTGTGAACGTGCCCACCTGATGAACAGCTATTTGATCTGTTCTCTCCGACCGATAACGCCATTTGTGCAGAGTTTCACGGAAAAAAACGTCTATAAGGAACCAGATTTGGAGGAGAAATATTGAGAGGAATTTTATGATATATTACAATGCTTATAAGATGTTCAGAAATGAGTGCTATGATGTCTATAAAGTATTACGTGGCTGAAGTGGATAAAAACCTTTATGAAATTATATAGAATAGGAACCAATGAAAAAGGCAATTCGTGTGCACGACTGTACACTCTACCTTAGTACCCTCCCTGTCCTGTACAGGAATGATTCACAGCCAAACCGTGTACCAAATTTCCCTGGGAGTTTTTATAGCGTCCTCTGAGACTTATTTTTTATTGACCTTACATTTTTAGGAGCCCCCTGCCATGTTGCAAAAGACTTTTTCCAGTACTATATTCTTTTTCGGTGACACGCGGTTCATATTCGGCTTTTTTGATCAGTTATGAATTCCGTTTTTTTTTTTTTGCCGACTTTGAGACTAAAAAATAAGAACGTAAAACATCTGAGTTCATTGCTATAACTCACATGATTTAAATGAACTGAATTAGTGTTATGGGTATAGTAGTGACCTTAAAATTCAAGGGTTTGAATTCAAACTAAGAAAATAGAACATTATCACTTATTTATTTAGGCTTTCATAGAGTACAGATTGAACTAAACATGACGATTATTGTTTGTCCTTATATTAACTGACCAAGGTTACTTGGAAAATAATAAACAATTTTCTGTTGTTTCCTCCATAATTTTTCTTTGTAATATATATTTTCCAACATGGCCCCTGAGACACATGACGATGAAGTCACTGCACATGCGCGGATTCAGATAGTACCAATGGCTACTTATCATGTAAGGTCCATGAGGTGCTACGTGACTTATGGATACATACATATTTATTCTCGAACAGTGACAATTTTAAGTGTGCATGGTTCATCTTGAACCAGTTAACAATAGCATGAATGAATGAGTAAATCATTCTTTCTGTCTTATTTAGACCCACTACGAATTAAGGAAAAGGCCTAGGTTTGGACGTAAAAGCACACACACACACACACATACATACATACATACATACATACATACATACATACATACATACATACAAACAATACTGAGAGTCATATTCCCAATGTAAATACACTGACACTTAAGTAAGATAATAATTACACTCACTTTTCTCTCTCAGTTACTGACGTGTGATAAAAAATAACTTCAGTAGCCTGCAGGCAATGTGATATTGAACCCTCTTCTATTCTGCTCCAGTGAATCATGTAAGCAATTATCCTTTTCGTCGCATCTGAATAGTACGATAACGATGCTATGGGAAAACGTTACGTAAACACTGGAGTTGTTTCATTCATCTTGTTCTGCGCTTGCCGTAAATAAATACAGGAAACATGAATGGAAAATACTTCCTTCTACTCTCTTTAATTATGCTCGGTTTTAGTTGGCGACTAGCTCTCATGAACTGAGAGAGTGCTGTGGACACATACGTTTATATATATATATATATATATATATATATATATATATATATATATATATATATATATATATATATATATATATATATATATATATATATATATATATATATATATATATATATATATAAGTATATATATATATATATATATATATATATATATATATATATATATATATATATATATATATATATATATATATATATATATATATATATATATATATATATATATATATATATATATATATATATATATATATATATATATATATATATATATATATATATATATATATATATATATATATATATATATATATATATATATATATATATATATATATATATATATATATATATATATATATATATATATATATATATATATATATATATATATATATATATATATATATATATATATATATATATATATATATATATATATTACTAAAAGGACCTCATTCAAAGTGGATGGTATCTAATTGAGTATTTATTCAGAAAAAGTTACAAGCTTTCTTGGACAAACAGTCCACATTATCAAGAATCCGTACAGTGAGCAGACGCCTAGTCCAGCTGTATCTATATCTGTGTGCTGGGTACTTTTAATCCAATAATCTCCTGTGTGACCCCACCCCCTGGTGATCTTGGTCTTTCTCTGCCCCTTCTTCTTCCAGGTGCCCGTTTTCCGTGCGTTCTCTTACGTTTTTTCTTCGTTTCCTTGCTACTGTGGAGTGTACGATTTTTCTAGATATGCTGTCTTGAAAGTCGTTTCCGGTGTTCCCTACCATAGTGTTGTTGGCGCAAGTTATGAAGGAGTTCTCTACAACCAGTCTGGCCGTTTTGTTGGTGTTCCTGTACAGAAAACTCATATTTTCCCAGTTTATTTTATGATCCTTTTCCTAGCAGTGTTTGGCAACTGCCGACGTCTGATTATAATGCCTTATGTTCTGCAGATGTTGTTTGCTTCGCTCTTTACATGCTTTGCCAGTTTCGCCATAGTACCCTTCTTCACAGTCTAGACACGCTGCCATGTATACCCCTCTCTAATCTCTTCACTCTCTACCGACTTTTTGTTTCTAACTATTTTATCCCTAATGGTTTTTTTTAGTTGCCTATCAATTTGAAATTATCTAGCTTTCTGTTGATGGGTGCAATAGAGTTGTTGTCTGGGACTGTAATTATTTTCTTTCCTGCCAAATGTTCCTTTTCTATCCTTTCCCTCTCCCCAAAATAGTTTTTCCTTGCCTTGATGTGTGCCCACTCTCACCAATACCTAGGGTAGCCTAATCTCCTAAAACTCTCCCTCAAGTAATCCAGCTCTTCGACTAAAAATTCGGGACTGCAAATCCTATAAGCCTGATGGCCAACCCTGTCATTACTCCTATTTTTATTTCTTTCCTATGACTGGAGAACCTATGTATGTATGAATTGTTGTGTGTCTTCTTCCTATATACCTTGAATTTTAAATTATCCCCTTCTCTCTTAACCAGGACATCCAAGAAAGGAATTTCTCCCTTCTTCTCTTCTTCTATTGTGAACTTGATGTGTTCGTTTACTTTATTTATGTTTTCTAGGAACTTGTGTAGATCTTCCTTTTCTCCCTTGTAAATAATCAAGATGTCATCCACGTATCTTACCCATTTTACGATATTTAAGTTCCCTTTATTTACTTTGCCCACCTCTTCCTTTTCAAACCATTCCATGAAGATATTAGCTAGAACTGGTGAAAGACTCGAACCTATGGTCACGCCATTCTTTTGTATATAATGGTTTTCGCCCCACTTGAAAACATTAACGCAGAGGGCCGCTGTTAGCAGTTTTATTAAAACGTCATGATCTACGTCGCATGTATAAATCCCTTCCTCCATATTCTTTTTTATTACTTCCATCATCGTCTTGACTGGTACGTTAGTGAACAGGGAAGCTACATCCATTTTCCCATTATGTTGGAAAGAAATTTCTCCAGCCTCCTCTGCGGTGATCTCGTCGATGCCACGATCGGTCTTAGCCGGCATCCTTCCTTGTGGATCTTAGGACTACCATAAATATATGGGATCTCTGGACCTTCCACTGATTTTACTCTATGTTCTAATTCTTTTCTCTTAGGGGTCCTATCAACCGGTAGACATCAGTAGGCGTAAGGAGAAGGATGAGTCCTTTATTCCTTTTCGAAGTACTTTATTATTGCTGCAACGTTTCAAGACCTAAAAGTCACATTTTCAAGCTACAAAACAGAGAAGGCAAACGTTAAAACAACAAACTCGGAATAAGAAATAACAGTTAAAAAATTATACAAATAATATAATGTTAAGTAACCTTGCAGCAATAATAAAGTACTTAGAAAAAGAATAAAGTACTGATCCTTAACATTGCACTTACTGATATATATATATATATATATATATATATATATATATATATATATATATATATATATATATATATATATATATATATATATATATAGATATAGATAGATAAATACATACATACATACATACATACACATACATACATACATAGATATATAGATACACAGATAGATAGATACATAGATAGATAGATAGGTATAATATGGAACAAACCAGTTTTAAAGGAAACTAGAAATAAATATAACAAACACATATAAACTAAACTAACATAAACAACAAACAACTAAAAAAGACTCGAGGGGTAATATGACTTTAATGACGAAGCAAATGGAAGTTTTTTTTTTCCAGATTAGTCGAGAGAAGAATAAAATTATAAGAGCTTCAATTAGGGTTAACAAAACAAACATTTCATTAGTTTAATGAAACTTCAAGGAGACTCTACAGGTTTATTTCAGATTTTTCTGTGATAATGTTTCATGTTAATTATACGTCAGAAAAAGCCTTAATGGGGTGTATCCCTCCCTACATTCTGGAAGTGCTTTATTCATTCTGTTTGGTGTATTTTTAATGCACTTCTTTCCTTTTGGCTCTGTATTATTTGTTGTTGTGTGAGAGTTATCAAGTGTGATAGGATGATAATTTCGTACAGTATTTAAGCCATATAGATTTTTATTGTGGGATATCACAAACATAATTTATTAAGGAATTATATCTCATGAATAATTTACAGAAAAAATATTAATCGAAATGTCCTGATTTCGCATTAATAATATAAAAATTAAATACCATTTAAGCGTGAAACAGCCTACACCTTCCACCTATTATTTGCGTTCTGTATGTACATATCTCCTCTAAAAATCCATTTAAATATAAACTAAATGAAAAATTAGTAGTGACAAAGTTACAAACGATTTTGAACGTTATGGTACCCGTCAGTAGAAGCGAAAGTTTACAGTAGTGAGCCCAAGTAAGTAGTCACAAACAAACATTGAAAATCCCATAATATTTCACTTACTCATACCGATATGGTTAACGTCAAGTTAGTGGAAAAGAACAAAGAGTTTTGAAATATATTTTCCAGATTTCAGTAACAAGTTTAAGTGGTAGGCAGCGCGAAAGTTAGGCAGTTTTGAAGGGAGAGAGAGAGAGAGAGAGAGAGAGAGAGAGAGAGAGAGAGAGAGAGACAGACAGACAGACAATTAATAAAATTTAACGTTAATTACTTTTTTATTATTTCATTGTTATAATTGAAATGAATTATTATTCTGTATCCGGAATAGTCGAATAATTGAATATATTTTGCCTTACAGGCAAAATTTATGACCTTAATCTTTGTGTTTAAATTTCAAGTCCAGAATAACAGACAATATTTAGTAAAAACGAATATTCTCTCTAATACAGATAACGTAAGTGTGAAATAATATAATTGAAAGAGCAAATATAGTTGATAAAACAGTTTTTACACTAAAATCAGAATTATCAATGAAATTTGATAATCTGAAACATTTAAAGAGCGACTTACTTTGTTCCTCACTCATCTATCTGAGTATATAATGACCTTCCTAAATAGCTAACGCATAGTTATGATTAGTTTTCACCATGGAAGGAACAAGAACTTATCAATCGCACTCAGTTAAAAAAAAAACAGATGAACGCTTCTGACCATTGTTCCACTGACTGCAACAGTTCCATTGATTCGTCGACGTCAGATGTGAATTGCAAACCCTTTTAAACAGATTAATATTCCTCGGGTTTTCCGTTCATGAATTGAAAGCGGAGATGCAATTGCAATGGCCGAGGGACATTTGCAAGCGAAATGGTGTCCTCATTATGCAATTAAAAGTGAATGGAAATTTCAGTGGGACATTTGCAACGGTTGAGCGGTTCGCCAATACTTCGTCGGATATACGGAGGAGCCATTACGTTTCGAGGATGCGCTTGTCTTTGCTAAATGTCCTCGCGCGAGTCCAGGTCATAATTGATTCACGGTGCGAGTGTGGACTCCGCTTTTCATTGACTTGTTTTAATCTCCTTTTGAGTCTCTTTCATATAAAAAGGGACTGAGAACTATTGCAGATTCATTAATTTCAAATTCCTTTGGTAGCTTCCCACTTAGAATGAATAGCCTCTCAGTTAACTTAATTGTCATGGATAAGAATATTCCACAGATCAATTAGTTGATTAAACTCGATCATTTATACGTATCCATCTATCTGTCTAATCTATCTCTCTGTCTGTATCTCTCTCATTTTATCATAGATTCTTTTCATGAAAACTCTGAATATCCTCCTGATTGCTTATTTCATTAACTCGGGCGAATTATTTCTCTCATGAATAAAACCACGCCCCTCTCTCGTGATATAAGGCATGACATTGATTTAACAGTAGTTGTTAAACATTCTCTCTCTCTCTCTCTCTCTCTCTCTCTCTCTCTCTCTCTCTCTCTCTCTCTCTCTCTCTCTCTCTCTCTCTCTCTCTCTCTCCTAAGTATAGTTCAAGATTTTTCATATTTTTTTTATTATAAAATATAGAAAAATAAATTAACTAAATTCATTGCCGAGAGAGAGAGAGAGAGAGAGAGAGAGAGAGAGAGAGAGAGAGAGAGAGAGGACAACATACATGTCGGCAGACGGATAAACACACTGGATTTGAACAGGAAAACAAAAAACTAATAAATTATAATTTTTCCCCAAACATGTTTCATTAAAGCTCAGCGTGGAAATCCTTTGATGCAGATTCTAATGAGGTCGACCGAGAACGGAAAAGTGAGTAATTAAATGCACTTGTTTCTCCTACGTTAAAACTTCCGACTCTATTTGACATCTGGGATATTTGAAGCTTACTGAAGAAAGAAAAATATCCACAAAATTATAGATGATGAAATACTATTAATTACAGATACACTTACGATTAGAGAAAGTTCAAAGCATCCATTATTTGTTACGTGAATTTTGTGAAACGTTTGAAAATTACTTAAAGAATGCACTAAACGAATCAAGTGAATAGAGAATAAAATACAGAAGGTTTTGAAAATCACTGACAGAAATAAATGCTAAGAATACCTAGAAGTCTGATTATTATTATTATTATTATTATTATTATTATTATTATTATTATTATTATTATTATTATTATTATTATTATTATTAGGGAGAAGAGGCCTTTGTAATCGAAAATAGCTTTCTTTATTAGCCCTAAGGTCATTGGAAGCCCGTCTTGATGAGGATGCCGTACTGATAACTTAAATTGATTCAGAGAAACGAGGTATAAATTTCATACAGAACTGAAAGTTTGCTTTCTTTAAGACTAGTAATAAAATATATACATTCCTCCTCTCTCCTACTTTAAAATATTACTCTCACGTTTGTAGATTTTTCTTATGTCTAATTTCTGGAAAAGCTGGAATTACGTGAATGGCCTTTGGCAATTTAGAAATAAAAAGGTAAATAAGATTTTGTATATTCTTTGCTCTATGGTGACATTGGAACTGAAATAAAAAAAAAAATAGGTTTCATACAGTGACGCACTTGCTTCTTTTTTTGTTTAGAGAGAGAGAGAGAGAGAGCCAATTCCCTGTTTTAATAGAGTATATTATAGATTTCCACGAAAAAAGGAAAACAGGGTTATTGGAAAATCTGCAAGAGTGCAGAATGTCTAAGAGTCATTAAAAAAGAATGGGAGAATGCTTACCACGCATGACACACACACACAAGTTTTACATAATACTTTGTCGATGAACACCTTTCCGGAAATACGCATCCCAAAAATTTTCGGAAATAAAATAATTGTGAAGGACCACCTGATTTTATAATGAGGTTCTAACATAGAATAAAAATATAATGTTTAATATATTGAGAATTTTTACAGGAAAATTAATATGGAGGATTTAATAATATTAAGATATTAACTTATTTGAGTGATTTAAGTAATTGTTAAACTGATTCTACGCCATATATTGAAGGTATTAATTGATTTTTTTTCTGGCGTCACAACTACTAAGGTCACCGGTGCTCCAGGTTATACGTTTTATCAAAGTCCAAAATGTAAAATTACTGATGGATTCTTAAGTGGCAGAGAGGCACACAATTCTAGTTAAAGTCAGTTTGCATTTAGTATCATATTTTATCTGTCTTAAATGCCCATAGAAAATTAATACACAATCATCATTATAATATTATTATATTTTTGATCTCAGTTATCCTGTTCGACTGGGTGGTATTTATAATGTGAGGATCAGGGTTGCATCCTACCTCCTTAGGAGTCCATCACTTTTCTCATTATGTGCGCTGTTCCTAATAGCACTCCCTTCTGCACGAGTCCTTTAGCTACTTCGGCATGTAGTCTTTCCAGTTTCCTATTCAGGGATCTTGGGATCGTGCCTAGTGTTCCTATGATTATGGGTACAATTTCCACTGTCATATCCCAAATCCTTCATATTGCTGTCTTCAGGTCTTGATACTTATAATTTTTTCTCTTTCTTTCTCATCTACTCTGGTGTCCTATGGTACTGCGACATCAATGAGTGATACTTTCTTCTTGATTTTGTCAATTAGAGTCAAGTCTGGTATATTAGCACGTATAACCCTATCTGTTCTGATACCATAGTCCCAGAGGATCTTTGCCTGATCATTTTTTATCGCTCCCTCAGGCTGGTGTTTCTACCACTTTCTACTGTAAGCTGGCTAGTGTTTCTTGCACAGGCTCCAGTGGAGGGCTTTTGCTACTGAATCATGCCTCTTTATGTACTGGTTCTGTGCAAGAGCCGGACATTCGCTTGATATGTGGTTTATGGTCTCGTCTTTCACATTGAACTTCTTGTATTTGGTTGAGGTGTGATTTCCATCCATTCTTCTTTGGACACATCTGGTACTTAGGGACTGATCTCGTGTCGCTGTTAGCATTCCTTCTGTTTCCTTCTTGAGTTCTCCCCTCTGTAGCCATTGCCATGTTCTGTTGCTGGCCAGTTCTTTAGTCTGTCCCATGTACTACCCGTGCATTGGTTTGCTGGGTCATTCCTCTGTTCTGTTTTGCATTCTCCTGTCTCCATATTTCTGCGTCTTTGACTACTTTTACCAGTCCTTTTTCCCATGCACTCCTTAGCCACTCGTCTTCACTGGTTTTCAGGTATTGCCCCAGTGCTCTACTCTCGATGTTGTCGCAGTCTTCTATGCTTAGTAGACCTCTCCCTCCTCCCTTTTGTGTTATGTATAATCTGTCTGCATTTGTTCTTGGGTGTAGTGCTTTGTGCATTGTCATGTGTTTCCTAGTTTTCTGGTCTATGTTGCGGAGTTCAGCTTTCGTCTAATACATTAAACTGTGCTGTATCTGATTACTGGTACTGCCCATGTGTTTATGTCTTTCATCATGTTTCCGGCGTTGAGTTTTGACATGAGTATTACCTTAAGTCTGTGCATATATTCTTTCCTGATGGTATCCTTCATCTCTTGGTGTTTTATATCCAATCCTTCTATTATTCCCAGGTATTTTTGTATCCTGTCTCATCTATGTTTTTGATGCTATTCCCGTCTGGTAGCTTTATCCCTTCAGTCTTTGTTACTTTGCCTTTTTGTATGTTGACCAAGGCGCATTTTTCTATTCCAGACTCCATCCAGATGTCCCCAGACACAATCCTTACAGTCTGGATTAGGGTATCTGTTTCCTTGATGCTCTTACTGATGTCGTCCATGAACATCAGATGGTTAATTCTGATGCCTCCTTTCTTGAGTTGGTACCCAGCATCCATCCTCTGCAGTACTTTTGACATGGGAATCATGGCTGCTACAAAGAGTAGTGTGGATAGTGAGGCGCCTTGAAAGGTTCCTCTCCTGATGTTAACCTCTGCTAGTCTTATCCTAGAGCCTGTAAGTTTTGTATTCCAGTTGTGCATTGTATTTTTTTGGTGAGCTGATGGTGTTTTCCTCTGCCCCATATATTTTCAGGCATTCTATTAGCCACGTGTGCGGTACCATGTCGAAGGCGTTCTTGTAGTCAATCCATGCCATGCTTAGATTGCTTCTCCTTCACTTACTATTCTTGAGTACCATTTGTCTATCAGGAGCTGGATGGTGTTTATATCCTCTAGGTAGTTGTATAGCTTTTCCTTGATGATACCTGTTTGTAACTTCCACATTGTTGGTAAGCAAGTGATGGGCTTGTAATTACTTGCTATATTTCCCTTGTTTTTGTCTTTTTGTACTAAGGATGTTCTCCTGTGGTCATCCATTTGGGTGCATGGTGGTTTGTGATACTACGCTGGAGTTGTTCTGTTATTGAGTCAGTATCCATGGACTCCATCGGGACCTGGGGTTTTCCAGCTGGGAATTTTCTTCTGTTATTATTTTTTATTATCACTTATTAAAAAGGAAGATAATAAATTAAAAATAAAAACAGAACAAAATAGGAAAGCATGTGGCGGTTCTTTTGATGTCTTCAAATCCCTCCCACTTGAAGACTTTCGGTGCAAATGGGACCCACTCACTCTGGTCTCTTCCACGTCTCATAAGAATCTCTCTCTCTCTCTCTCTCTCTCTCTCTCTCTCTCTCTCCTTCCTCATTTGCTCCTCAGTAATATTCCAGCAACAAAATTTCTCTCACCACGGCTATTGAATCCCAGTCCATTCTGCCCCTGGAATGACACTTCAGCTAACCCCACCCCTCCCCCACACACACATTTTCACTTCTGGAACAAGGCATCATTTTCTCTTTCTCTCTCTCTCTCTCTCTCTCTCTCTCTCTCTCTCTCTCTCTCTATATATATATATATATATATATATATATATATATATATATATATATATATATATATATATATATATATATATATATATATATATATATATATATATATATATATATATATTTTTTTTTTTTTTTTTTTTTTTTTGTGCTCTTATCTGCTGTGACCATCACTGCGTGCTGAGAGATTATTCTCCATTTAGGCAGTTTTTTTAAAAGGGCTTCCGCAGTATATGATTTTTTGCTAATAATATAAGTCATCAGATTATTCTCCTAACATATGAAGGCATGGAGGTGAATATTTTTTTTATTTTATTTAGTTTTTTAGTTACTTAAATTATATATATATATATATATATATATATAATATATATATATATATATATATATATATATATATATATATATATATATATATATATATATATATATATATCTCTTTTATTGAAATA
>NC_089771.1:1183055-1200555 GCF_040412425.1 Macrobrachium rosenbergii | reverse complement strand
GAGAGAGAGAGAGAGAGAGAGAGAGAGAGAGAGTCTTCTAGAGAGGAGAGAGAGAGAGAGAGAGAGAAAAGAACTGATGCCTTGTTCCAGATTTTGAAATTGTGTGTTTTTATTTTTAATTCATTTTTTCAGAATTTTCAATAGCCTAAGTGATGAGAGAAATTTTCTTGCTGGATTTACTGAGGACCAAATGAGGCAGGAAGGAGAATGAACACCATAAGAGAGAGAGAGAGAGAGAATTTCAGACGTGGAAGAGACCAGAGTGAGTGGGTCCCATTTGTTCCAAAGTCTTCAAGTGGGAGGGATTTGAAGACATAAAAGAACTACATTCTTTCCTATTTTGTTCTGTTTTTATTTTTAATTTATTATCTTCCTTTAATAAGTGATAATAAAAATAATAACAGAAGAAAATTCCTGATGAAAAACCAGGTCCTGACTCAAAAACTCCATGGATACTGACTCAATAACAGAACAACTCCAGCGTTGTATCACAAATCACCATGCACCCAAATGGATGACCACAGGAGAACATCCTAGTACAAAAAGACAAGAACAAGGGAAATATAGCAAGAAATTACAGGCCCATCACTTGCCTACCAATAATGTGTGGAAGTTACTAACAGGTATCATCAAGTGAAAAACTATACAACTACCTAGAGGATACAAACACCATCCCCACCATCCAGAAAGGCTCAGAAGGAAGTGATAGGGGCAAAGACCAGCTCCTGATTGATAAAATGATAATCAAGAATAGTAAAAGAAGGAGAACCAAATTAAGCATGGCATGGATTGACTTAAAGAAAGCCTTCGACATGATACCTCACACGTGGCTAATAAAATACCTGAAAATATATGGGTCAGAGGAAAACACCATCAGCTTCCTAAAAAAAATACAGTGCGCAACTGGAATACAGAACTTACAAGCTCTAGGATAAGACTAGCAGAGGTTAACATTAGGAGAGGAATCTTTCAAAGCGACTCACTGTCCCCACTACACTTCGTAGTAGCCATGATTCCCATGACAAAAGTACTGCAGAAGATGGATGCTGGGTACCAAGTCAAGAAAGGAGGCAACAGAATTAACCATCTGATGTTCATGGATGACATCAAGCTAAGAGTAAGAGCATCAAGGAACAGATACCCTAATCCAGACTGTAAGGACTGTGTCTGGGGACATCTGGATGGAGTCTGGAATAGAAAAATGCGCCTTGGTCAACATACAAAAAGGCAAAGTAACAAAGACTGAAGGATAAAGCTACCAGACGGGAATAGCATCAAACACATAGATGAGACAAGATACAAAAATACCTGGGAATAATAGAAGGATTGGATATAAAACACCAAGAGATGAAGGACACCATCAGGAAAGAATATATGCAGAGACTTAAGGTAATACTCAGTCAAAACTCAACGCCGGAAATATGATGAAAGCCATAAACACATGGGCAGTACCAGTAATCAGATACAGTGCAGTTTAGTGGATTAGACGAAAGCTGAACTCCACAGCAGACCAGAAAACTAGGAAACACATGACAATACACAAAGCACTACACCCAAGAACAAATGCAGACAGATTATACATAACACGAAAGGGGAGGAGGGAGAGGTCTACTAAGCGTAGAAGACTGAGTCAACATCGAGAGCAGAGCACTGGGGCAATACCTGAAAACCAGTGAAGACGAGTGGCTAAGGGGTGCATGGGGAATAGGACTGGTAAAAGTAGTTGAAGACCCAGAAATATACAGACAGGAGAATGAAAACAGAACAGAGGAATGACACAGCAAATCAATGCACGGGTAGTACATGAGACAGACTAAAGAACTGGCCAGCAATGGAACATGGCAATGGCTACAGAAGAACTCAAGAAGGAAACAGAAGGAATGCTAACAGCGGCACAAGATCAGTCCCTAAGAACCAGAAATGTCCAAAGAACAATGGATGGAAATCACACTCAACCATATGCAGGAAGTGCAATATGAAAGACGAGACCATAAATCACATAACAAGCGAATGTCCGGCGCTTGCACAGAACCAGTACAAAAAGAGGCATGATTCAGTAGCAAAAGCCCTCCACTGGAGCCAGTGCAAGAAACACTAGCCAGCTTTACAGTAATAAGTGGTAGAAACACCAGCCTGAGGGAGCGATAGAAAACGATCAGGCAAAGATCCTCCGGGACTATGGTATCAGAACAGATAGGGTTATACGTGCTAAAGACCAGACTTGACTTGATTGACAAAATCAAGAAGAAAGTATCACTCATTGATGTCGCAGTACCATAGGGCACCAGAGTAGATGAGAAAGAAAAAAAATTGATAAGTATCAAGACCTGAAGATAGAAATATGAAGGATTTGGGATATGACAGTGGAAATTATACCCATAATCATAGGAACACTAGACACGATCCCAAGATCCCTGAAAAGGGAACTAGAAAAACTAGATGCCGAGTAGCTCTAGGACTCATGCAGAAGGGCTTACTAATAGAAACAGCGCACAGAATGAGAAAAGTGATGGACTCCTAAGGAGGTAGGATGCACCCTGAACCTCACATTATAAATACCACCCAGTCGAATAGGATAACTGAGATCAAAAATAAGAATATAATAATAATTGTATATTAATTTTCTATATTGGCATTTAAGACAGATCAAATATGATACTAAATGCAAACTGACTTTAACTAGAATTGTGTGCCTCTCTGCCACTTAAGAATCCATCAGTAATTTTACATTTTGGATTTTGATAAAACATATAACCTGGACGCACCAGTGACCTTAGGAGTTGTGACGACAAAAAAAAAAATCAATTAATACCTTAAATATATGGCGTAGAATCAGTTTAATAATTACTTAAATCACTAAAATAAGTTTATATCTTAATATTATTAAATCCTCCATATTAAGTTCTCTGTAAAAATTCTCAATATAATAAACACTATATTTTTATTCTTTGTTAGAACCTTGTTATAAAATCAGGTGGTCCTTCACAATTATTCTATATAGGAACACTTATCGGATGCATGTTTCCGGAAATGTGTTCATCGACAAAATATTCTGTAAAACCTGTGCGTGTGTGTGTGTGTGCCATGCGTGATAAACAGACATCCTCCCATTCTTTTTTTAATAATTCTTAGAAATTCTACACTCTTGCAAATTTTCCAATAACCCTATTTTCCTTTTTTCGTGGAAATCTATAATGTACTTGATTAAAAGTCGAATTGGTCTACTCTCTCTAAAAAAAAAAGAAGCAAGTGTCGTCACTGTATGAAACCTATTTTTTTTTTTAATTTCAGTTCCAATGTCAGCGTAGAGCAAAGAATATACAAAATCTGATTTACCTTTTTATTTCTAATTTGCCAAAGGCCAATCATGTAATTCCAGCTTATATCCAGAAATTAGACATAAGAAAAATTTACAAACGTTAGAGTAATATTTTTAAAGAAGGAGAGAGGAGGAATGTATACATTTTTATTACTAGTCTTAAAGAAAGCAAACTTTCAGTTCTGTATGAAAATTTATACCTTGTTTCTCAGAATCAACTTAAGCTATCAGTACGGCATCCTCATCAAGACAGACTTCTAGTGACCTTAGGGCTAATAAGGAAAGCTGTTTTCGATTACAAAAGCTTCCTCTCCTAATAATAATAATAATAATAATAATAATAATAATAATAATAATAATAATAATAATAATAATAATAATAATAATAATAATAATAATAATTCAGTATTTTAATAATTTACTTATATTTTTATTCTTATCTATAAATTATTTATCTGTTTCTCTAATAACTGATCTCCTCCTCTGATTTTCCATCACCTTTCTGTTACTTTTCTGAATGAACACCATTCAAGCTTGATTTCAAGTTCATGACCTCTGTGGACATGTTCCTTATGAATAGGACTTATCTTCTGAATAATAATAATAATAATAATAATAATAATAATTTCACAAAATAATAATAATAATAATAATAATAATAATGAAACTTTGAACTATTCTTGGCATTTATTTCTGTAAGTGAATTTAAAACCTGTATTTTATTCTTAATTCACTTGATATTTTGTGTATTCTTTAAATAATTTTTCAAACGTTTTACACAATTCAAGTAACAAAAAATGGATCCTTTGAACATCCTCTAAATGTAAATGTATCTATAATTAATAGTATTTCATCATCTATAATTTTGTGGATATTGTTCGACCTTCATTAAAAGAAATTTCCCAGATGCCAAATAAAGTCGGAAGCTTTAATATGAGTGCATTTAATCACTTAACTGTCGCGGTCGACCTCATGTCTTGTTCGGGAAAATTATAATTTATTGGTTTTTGTTTTTGTCCTTTCAAAGCCAGTGACTTTATCCTTCTGCCGACATTTATGTTGTCCTTTCTCTCTCTCTCTCTCTCTCTCTCTCTCTCTCTCTCTCTCTCTCTCTCTCTCTCTCTCTCTTTCTCTCTCGACAATGAAATACTTATTTTTCTTTTATATTTTATAACAAAAAAATATAAAAAATCACTTGAACTTCACTTGTTGAACTATACTTGAGAGAGAGAGAGAGAGAGAGAGAGAGAGAGAGAGAGAGAGAGAGAGAGAGAGAGAGAGAGAAGAATGTTTAACAGCTGCTGACAAATCAATGTCATGCCTTATATCATGAGAAGGGACGTGGTTTTATTCATGAGAGAAATAATTCGCCTGAGTTAATGAAATAAGCAATCAGGAAGGATATTCAGAGCTTTCATGAAAAGAATCTATGATAAATCGAGAGAGATACAGACAGAGAAATAGATTAGACAGATAGATGGATACGTATAAATGATCCAGTTTAATCAACTAATTGATCTGTGGAATATTCTTTTCATGACACGATTAAGTTAACTGAGAGGCTTTTTATTCTAAGTGGGAAGCTACCAAAGGAATTTCAAATCAGTGAATCTGCAATAGTTCTAAGTCCCTTTATTATATGAAAGAGACTCAAAAGCAGATTAAAACAAGTCGATGCAACGTGGCGTCCACACTCGCACCGTAAATCAATTATGACCTGGACTCGCGCGAGGACATTTAGCAAACACAAGCGCCTCGAAACGTAATGGCTCCTCCGTATATCCGACTCAGTATTTTGCGAACCGCTCAGCCGTTGCAAATGTCCCACTGAAATTTCCATTCACTTCTAATTGCATAATGAGGACAACATTTCGCTTGCAAATGTCCCCCGCCCATTGCAATTGCATCTCCACTTTCAATTCATGAGCGGAAAACCCGAGGAATATTAATCTGTTTAAAAGGGTCTGCAATTCACATCTGATGTCGACGAATCAATGGAGCTGTTGCAGTCAGTGAACAATGGTCAGAAGCGTTCATCTGCTTTTTTTTTTTTTAACTGCAGTCAATGGAACAATGGCAAGATGCGTTCATCTGATTTATCTTTTTATCAAATTTCTATATTTACTATTTTGCAATTATATTATTTCACACTTTCGTTATCTGTATTAGAGAGAATATTCGTTTTTACTAAATATTATCTATTATTCTGGACTTGAAATTTAAACACATAAAGATTAAGGTCATAAATTTTGTCTCAAAGGCAAAATATATTCAATTATTCGACTATTCCGGGATACAGAATAATAATTCATTTGAATTATAATAATGAAATAATAAAAAAGTAATTAACGTTAAATTCTATTAATTGTCTGTCTGTCTGTCTGTCTGTCTCTCTCTCTCTCTCTCTCTCTCTCTCTCTCTCTCTCTCTCTCTCTCTCTCTCCAAAACTGCTTAACTATCGCGCTGCCTACCACTTAAACTTGTTACTGAAGTCTGGAAAACATAATATTTCAAAACTCTTTGCTCTTTCTCACTAATTTGACGTTAACCGTATCGGTATGAGTAAGTGAAATATTATGGGATTTTCAATGTTTGTTTGTAACTACTTACTTGGGCTCACTACTGTAAACTTTCGCTTCTGCTGACGGGTACCATAACGTTCAAAATCGTTTGTAACTTTGTCAGTACTAATTTTTCATTTAGTTTATATTTAAAATAGATTTTTAGAGGAGATATGTACATACAGAACGAAAATAATAATTAGAAAGTGTAGGCTGTTTCACGCTTAAATGGTATTTAATTTTTATATTATTAATGCAAAATCAGGACATTTCGATCAATATTTTTTTCGTGTAAATTATTCATAAGATAATATTCCTTAATAAATTATGTTCGTGATATCCCACAACAAAAATCTAGATGGCTTAAATAATGTACGAAATTATCATCCTATCACACTTGATAACTCTCACACAACAACAAATAATACAGAGCCCAAAGGAAAGAAGTGCATTAAAAATACACCAAACAGAATGAATAAAGCACTTCCAGAATGTAGGGAGGGATACACCCCATTAAGGCTTTTTCTGACGTATAATCAACATGAAACATTATCACAGAAAAATCTGAAATAAACCTGTAGAGTCTCCTTGAAGTTTCATTAAACTAATGAAATGTTTGTTTTGTTAACCCTAATATTGAAACGCTAATAATTTTATTCTCCTCTCGACTAATCTGAAAAAAAAAAAACTTCCATTTGCTTCGTCAATAAAGTCATATTTTCCCTCGAGTCGTTTTTCAATTTATATGTTTGTTATATTTATTTCTAGTTTCCTCTAAAACTGGCTTATTCCATATTATAATTGAGCGTAGTTTGAACAGTGGTACCTCTTCCAAATATACCTATCTATCTATCTATCTATCTATCTATCTATCTATCTATATATCTATCTATCTATCTATCTATCTATCTATCTATCTATATATATATATATATATATATATATATATATATATATATCTATATATATATATATATATATATATATATATATATATATATATATATATATATATATATATATATATATATATATATATATATATATATATATATATATATATATATATATATATATATATATATATATATATATATATATATATATATATATATATATATATATATATATATATATCTGCAACGTTAAGGATCATCCTTTATTCATTTGTATAATTACTTTTAATTATTATTCCAAGTTTGTTATTTTATATTATTTGTATAATTTTTAAGCTGTTGAAAATGGGATTTAGAGTTTGTTACGTTGCAGCAATAACAAAGTACTTAGAAAAGGAATAAAGGACTGATCCTTCACCTTGCACCTACTAATGTCTACCGGTTGATAGAACCAAGTCTCTTCTCATCTTTCTGTATATATATATATATATATATATATATATATATATATATATATATATATATATATATATATATATATATATATATATATATATATATATATATATATATAATATATATATATATATATATATATATATGTCCCACAACCCTCTCTCAGTTCATAAGAGCTAATCGCCAAGTAAAACCGAACATAATTTAAGAGAGAGAAGGAAGTATTTTCCATTCATGTTTCCTTATTTATTTACGGCAGGCGTAGAACGAGATGAATGAAACAACTCCAATGTTTACGTAACGTTTTCCCATATCATCGTTATCGTACCATTCAGATGCGACGAAAAGTTAACATGGTTCACTAGAGCAGAATAGAAGAGGGTTTAATGTCACATTGCCTGCAGGCTATTGAACTCATTTTTTGCCATACGTCAGTAACTGAGAGAGAAACGTGAGTGTAATTATTATCTTACTTAAGTGTCAGTGTATTTACATTGGGAATATGACTCTCAGTTTTATTTGTATGTATGTGTGTGTGTGTGTGTGTGGTGGTGTGTGTGTGGGTTTTACGTCCAAATCTAGGCCTTTTCCTTAATTCGTAGTGGGTCTAAATAAGACAGAAGGAAGGATTTACTCATTCATTCATGCTATTGACTACTGGTTCAAGATGAACCATACTTACTTGAAATTTTCACTGTTCGCGAGTGAATATATATGTATGCATAAATCACGTAGCACCTCATGGACCTTATATGATAAGTAGCCATTGGCACTATCTGAATCTGCGCATGTGCAGTGACTTCATCGTCATGTGTCTCAGGGGCCATGTTGGAAAATATATTTTACAATGAAAAATTATGGAGGAAACAACTAGGAAATTGTTTATTATTTCCCATGTAACCTTGATCAGTTAATATAAGAACAAACAATAGTAATGTTTAGTTCAATCTGTAGTCTATGAAAGCCTAAATAAATAAGTGATAATGTTCTATTTTCTTAGTTTGAATTCAAACCCTTGAATTTTAAGGTCACTACTGTACCCACAGCACTAATTCTGTTCATTTAAATCATGTGAGTTATAGCAATGAACTCAGACGTTTTGAGTTCATCTTTTTTTAGTTTCAAAGTCGGCAAAACAAAACACACACACACACACACAAAAAAAGGGAATTTATAACCGATCAAGAAAACCGAATATGAACCGCGTGTCACTGAAAAAGAATATAGTACTGGAAAAACTCTTTGCAACATGGTAGGGGCTCCTAAAAATGTAAGGTCAATAAAAAAAAAAGTCTCAGAGGACGCTATAAAAACTCCCAGGGAAATTTGTTACACGGTTTGGCTGTGAATCATTCCTGTACAGGACAGGGAGGATAAAAAAGTGGAGTGTACAGTCGTGCACACGAATTGCCTTTTTCATTGGTTCCTATTCTATATAATTTCAAAAAGGTTTTTATCCACTTCAGCCACGTAATACTTTATAGACATCCTAGCACTCATTTCTGGACATCTTATAAGCATTGTAATATATCATAACTTCTCTCAATATTTCTCTTCCAAATCTGGTTCCTTATAGACATTTTCTTAATAATTTAAACTACATTTTCCAATTTTCCATTCCAAATCTGGCTCCTTATGAAGACTGCAACTAATTATTTAAATTCCATTTTTCAATATTCCTCTCTCGAATCTCTCTCCTTGTAAATATTGTAATGAACTGTATAAATCTCCTTTTCCAACAGTCCTCCTTTAAATTTGGCTCCTTATAAACATTGCAATCAATTATATAAATCTCTTTTTTAATATTTCTCATCCAAATCTGGCTCCTTGTAAACATTTCAATTGATTATCTAAACTCTCTTTTCAATATTTCACTTCCAAATCTGGCTCCTTGTATACATTGTAATTGAATATTTAAAATCCTCTTCAATGTTTTCCTCCAAATCTGACGCCGACATGAATACAAACAAGAGGTTCCTTGGCCCTCTGCCAAATCCACCATCACTAGCAAACCCTAAATCTCAGCTTCAATTCATCTTCCCTTATCCCTCTTCTGCTGTCATTAGCTCGCCTTCAGACAATAACTATTGTAATTCACTTCAGTTTGGGGAAAGGGAAATGATTTTGTCGAAAGGATTTTATAAAATACGGCTATGATATCTAATTGACTTTAACAAAACGATGCATTTATAAAAAACTATTTTAGCAAAAGGTTTTATGAAATATGGCTATATCTTAATGTAAACTTTAACAAAACGTTGCATTTATAAACAACATGATTCTTGCTTTGGTAATAATAAGATGCTTGCCACCTTTTTTTCTGTGGCTTAAGTACATTTGACAATGGCAACAACAATTTAACTGAAAAAATATTTTCTATTTTTATTTATAACTCTTTCAAATGACCTACATAGTACTAATGTTTGAAATATTTATTATATGTCATGTAGTAAGTATTAACTAGTTTAATTTACACTGTCCAAACCATTACATTAAAGATAAAATTTCAAATGATAGATTACTTTATACAAATCTACCTCATATAATACATTTAGTCGAATTTGCAAGACACGAGAAAATATTCAGCATACACGACAATGAGGAAAATCGGATTTGAAATATATATAATTATTAGGCTTTTGGCTACTGATATTTGGTTGTAAATACTGTGAAGGACATAATACTACTGAATTACAAAAATTATATAATGACTTTCAGAATTACTGATACAAATACATGCGCTGACGGATCTCATAGGAGGGAATGCCATTTTTATACTAATACTTAAAGTATAAATGAAAAAAATTAGTCTTTTTGAGTAAAATCTAATAGTATTCAAAAGTTTAAGAATTTGCCATTAAAGGAAGTTATTTTTCGTCTCTATTGTCTAAACAATCCCAGGTTAAGTAATATTCAATTTGAAAATCATATCGAATCTAAACTATCTCTCACCAAAAACGTCCACGTCACACAACGGCATCAGAACCTTTGTACTCTGTTGTGAGAACAAGTCTAGAAAAAAGAGAGCAATAGTAAAAGCCCTTTGTAGGTGTAAATTGATTTCATGGAGGTGGAAAGAGCAATAAAATTACTCCCAGACCAGTAAAGGTTACGGAGTAGCCATACATATTCGCCGGCCGGGAGCGTTCGTTTCACCCAACAGCTCGAGTTTTCTTCCGTGAAACTCTACACAAATGGCGTTATCGGTCGCAGAAAACAGATCAAATTGCTGTTCATCAGGTGGGAACGTTCCCACGGAGGCTCGCTGTGTTTATGTGATAGCCTGGGTGAATGTGTATCAGTTAGTATGTGTCTCCCTTAATGCTGTTGTGTTTAAATAGGAGTGTATATATTATACGATCTTTTCTTTTCAGTCATATCTCTTTGCTTATATCATAGCATTCCCTTAGCCTTAGTTCTCTCTCTCTCTCTCTATCTCTATCTCTATTATATCTCTATATATCTATATATATATCTATATATAAGATCTATATATATATATATATATATATATATATATATATATATATATATATATATATATATATATATATATATATATATATATATATATATATATATATATGTGTGTGTGTGTGTAAATGTGTGTGTTTTTGGGTAGCAAATCGCAACTAACAGCTTTAAGTTGGCTTTGACAACAATCCTAGAAGATTAAGATGTTAATAAATGAGTTTCAGCAAGAAAAAATATATTAGTGATTTACTGACTAAGTACTGAATTCGAGAAAAATATCCTGTTCCGAATAAGGGAGGATTTAAGTTTCACTTATTTGAAATGAAGTTGAGTATTAAATATTTTTTTTTTTTTTACATGGTAAAACAAATATTCAGCTTTTACGTGATATCTATTTCACATAAATTGCCCCTAATGATTTTACAGAAATATTCTATCCACCGGGACAGGGTATGAGAAATTTTAGAGGACAGTTGAACAACTTCTAAAAACGCTGGGGGCTAATTAAAGTGTCTTAATATCCAAAATGCCGAGGCACCTAAAAACTTGAAATCACTATAACTGCTAAAAATCCATATGAATAAATCGGAAATTATTATAAAATTTCATGGATCAAAAATTTAAAAACTGATAAGTCAATTTATCATTTCAAGTCTCTATTTATGAATTAAAAAGTTATTAATAGTATTTAAATGAATACATAGTTATAAAAAATTAAAAGCAATGAAACAAAAATCTAACCATTCAAAAACTCCATATTACTTTATTTAGCTAATAACATTATTGATAGTGAAGGTGTCAAACAAGACTCAAAATATTGTTTATAGTTTATAGTTGGCAACAATTTCAGGGGTTGATCCGTCTATTCTCATCTTTCAGGGTTTCAGTAGGACCTGAGCTCTAAACCATAAAACAGATTTATATACATAACAGCAGGAGGTGATAGAGACAAAGAGTTTATTAAATTCAGAGTAATGACAGGACGCAAGAACAAAAGTTTATGAACCACTTGAATCGAGCAGCAGGTATAGACAAAAGAGTTTATTAAAATGACTTATACTTGAAAAAGGCCCTGAATCGAGAAGCAGGAAGGTGATGATAGAAAGAAAATATTAAATTCAGAGGACAACTGACAGATTGAACAACGGTTAATATATTGAGAAAACGCTGTGACAGAGAGAGGCAATACTAATTAAAAGAGTGTCACTAATATCCAGGAAATGCCAAAAGAGGCACTTAAAAACTTGGAAATGACAGGTAAAATTTCATTAAATTCGGAGAATAAAAATGTTTAATGACCTGTCTGAATAGGGAGAATATGGGAATCGGAAATTATAAAACTAGAATCGAACTAAAATTTCCTTAAATGCTTGAATCTGTCCTTAGGTTGCCGCAGGATATACTGAAGAGTGGCTCTTTCCAAATGGAACAACGTTTTATTAAATGAAATTTCAGAGATCTTTTCCACGTAAAAGCGGAAATTATTTTGAACCAAGTTCAATTCATTAAGTTCATTAAATTCATGAATGATTATTTATTAAATTCCCTGAACAGCAGTAGGAATAGAAAAAGATTATGTTTATATGTCTTGAACAAGTAACAAAGAGTTTATTAAATTCACTTGAATCGAGCAGCATTAATGACAAGAAATTTCTTTGAATCGAGCAAGCACATAACTAAAGTTTATTAAATTCACAAAATTCACTTTCAGTGTCCATAGAAAAAAATTTTACTAATCAAAAATTAAACAAAAGAGTTTATTATATTCACTTGACACTATCTTTGAACAAAAGAGTTTATTAAATTCTTCTGAATCAATATATGTTTTATTTAGCTAAATAACTTACCTGATAGTGACTGGGGTGTCTACAAAAAGTTTAAAACGGAATCGACTCAGGAGGTGATAGAACAAAAGAGATTTGAATGAAGCAAAACTTAATTTTTAAAAATTGTATCAGGGGAGATTAAAAGAGTTTATTGTTCACTTGAATCGAGCAGCAGGAGGTAACAAAAGAGTTTATTAAATTCACTTGAATGAGCATATATGATCTAGAGTAAATCCATTGTTGATCAGTATATTCTCATCTTGAATCTGCAGCAGGGAGGTGATAGAACAAAAGAGTTTTTTAAATTCACCTGAATCTCAACAAAAGAGTTTATTAAATTCTTGAATCAGCAACAGGGAGGTGATAGAAAAAAGAGTTTATTAAATTCACTTGAATCGAGCAACAGGAGGTGATAGAACAAAGGAGGTTATTAAATTCTGAATGGAGCAGCAGGAGGTGATAGAACAAAAGAGTTTATTAAATTCACTGAATCGAGCGGCAGGGAGGTGATAGAACAGAACAGAAAGAGTTTATTAAATTCACCTGAATCGAGCAGCAAGGAGGTGATAGAACAAAAGAGTTTATTAAATTCACCTGAATGGAGCAGCAGGGAGGTGATAGAACAAAAGAGTTTATTAAATTCACCTGAATCGAGCAGCAGGGAGGTGATAGAACAAAAGAGTTTATTAAATTCACTTGAATCGAGCAGCAGGGAGGTGATAGAACAAAAGAGTTTATTAAATTCACCTGAATCGAGCAGCAGGGAGGTGATAGAACAAAAGAGTTTATTAAATTCACCTGAATCGAGCAGCAGGGAGGTGATAGAACAAAAGAGTTTATTAAATTCACCTGAATCGAGCAGCAGGGAGGTGATAGAACAAAAGAGTTTATTAAATTCCTGAATCGAGCAGCAGGGAGGTGATAGAACAAAAGAGTTTATTAAATTCACCTGAATCGAGCAGCAGGGAGGTGATAGAACAAAAGAGTTTATTAAATTCACCTGAATCGAGCAGCAGGGAGGTGATAGAACAAAAGAGTTTATTAAATTCACCTGAATCGAGCAGCAGGGAGGTGATAGAACAAAAGAGTTTATTAAATTCACCTGAATCGAGCAGCAGGAAGGTGATAGAACAAAAGAGTTTATTAAATTCACCTGAATCGAGCAGCAGGGAGGTGATAGAACAAAGAGTTTATTAAATTCACCTGAATCGAGCAGCAGGAGGTGATAGAACAAAAGAGTTTAAATTAAATTCAACCTGAATCGAGCAGCAGGGGAGGTGATAGAACAAAAGAGTTTATTAAATTCACCTGAATCGAGCAGCAGGGAGGTGATAGAACAAAAGAGTTTATTAAATTCACCTGAATCGAGCAGCAGGGAGGTGATAGAACAAAAGAGTTTATTAAATTCACCTGAATGGAGCAGCAGGGAGGTGATAGAACAAAAGAGTTTATTAAATTCACCTGAATCGAGCAGCAGGGAGGTGATAGAACAAAAGAGTTTATTAAATTCACAGCAGAATCGAGCAGCAGGGAGGTGATAGAACAAAAGAGTTTATTAAATTCACCTGAATCGAGCAGCAGGTGAGGTGATAGAACAAAAACAAAAGAGTTTATTAAATTCACCTGAATCGAGCAGCAGGAGGTGATAGAACAAAAGAGTTTATTAAATTCACCTGAATCGAGCAGCAGGGAGGTGATAGAACAAAAGAGTTTATTAAATTCACCTTGAATCGAGCAGCAGGAGGTGATAGAACAAAAGAGTTTATTAAATTCACCTGAATCGAGCAGCAGGAGGTGATAGAACAAAAGAGTTTATTAAATTCACCTGAATCGAGCAGCAGGAGGTGATAGAACAAAAGAGTTTATTAAATTCACCTGAATCGAGCAGCAGGGAGGTGATAGAACAAAAGAGTTTATTAAATTCACCTGAATCGAGCAGCAGGGAGGTGATAGAACAAAAGAGTTTATTAAATTCACCTGAATCGAGCAGCAGGAGGTGATAGAACAAAAGAGTTTATTAAATTCACCTGAATCGAGCAGCAGGAAGGTGATAGAACAAAAGAGTTTATTAAATTCGCCTGAATCGAGCAGCAGGGGAGGTGATAGAACAAAAGAGTTTATTAAATTCGCCTGAATGGAGCAGCAGGGAGGTGATAGAACAAAAGAGTTTATTAAATTCACCTGAATCGAGCAGCAGGAGGTGATAGAACAAAAGAGTTTATTAAATTCACCTGAATCGAGCAGCAGGGAGGTGATAGAACAAAGAGTTTATTAAATTCACCTGAATGAATCGAGCAATTCACTTGAATCGAGGAGAGTTTATTAAATCACTTGAATATAGAACAAAAAGTTTATTAAATTCACCTGAATCGAGCACAGAGAGTGATAGAATATAATACAATTATTACAAAATGAGCGAATGGAGGAATAGGTGTTGCAACACTGGTTTATATTATTCAGAGACATGGTGCAGGTGAGAGAGCATTGAATGGTTAATATCCACCGTCGCAGAGGTAACAACAGGTGTTTCCTGGCTATAAAGTTTTATACTCAGGCTACTATGAACTTCCTTTGTGGTATTCGTGAAGTTTATAATCCCATATTTCCACGGGAATGGAATGCTGCGTTTCTTGTAAATATTTCCTAGCCTAGTAAGTGCTGGACATATGGGCTGGAGGAGACTCTGGGAAAGTTCTTGATATCTGGGAAACAAGACTGAATAAAAAAGTGGGTAACACTGAAGACTGCTACAGCGCCCTCTGGTTCGGTAACTACTAGTATACGCGCAAATTGCCGGCCGTGTCTAGTACCAGGCCATGGGGATGAACGTAAAAAATAAGCCAAAGGCGGTGAATATCATAAACATAACAAAATATATATACATGAACATAAACGAAAAGCGGTAAATATTCCGGTCGCCGACTGACGGGAACCAGGCCGCGGTAGTGGCCTTCAGTTTTAACAAAAAGTGGTCAAGGCAGAGGTAAATATAACATTGTGTGCTTGTGGTTTCGACGTGTTTCTTTTGACTTCTCTTTGTAGGGGCACATACTGAGTTATCAGCAGTCTTTCTCAAACAACCTTCAGGATAAGGGCAGAGAATCGCATTTTCTTTTTGTCTCCCGTCAAACCGAAATAATTAAAATTTCATCAAATCATGATTTTACGCTTGGTTACTCGGTATGAAAATGAGTTGAGGAAATAGCTTTCATTACATATTTTCCCATAAATTCCAATATACTTTGCAGCATTATGAAATGAAGTGTTTTTCATTTGATTATATTTCTTTATATGACGCCCATTAAACAAAAAAAACGGTTTTCATTTGGTAAAATCTGTCCATTCTTAGAGGATAAAAACTTGTGCCCAAAAAAACTTTTCATATTTCTAATATTCTACCTACTCAAATCACAGCAATTCGGTATTTTCTCCTTATGCAAATAAATACCTCGAATTTATTTTTCCAGTTTCCGCATATTCCACTATAACCAATCTACATTTTTTCATCTGTAAACATCAACGATTCCACACTACATCCGTTGCTCATTTTCTTATCCAGCAAAATATCAGCTATATCTGATTATTTTTATCTGAATTCTCATCCTCCCCATAAAGGAAATACTGTAAAGTTTTAAACAATTTCAACACATCAAAGAAAAATAAGATTCCCAAGAATGATTCCCTTTGAAACGTGTAGCAACAATTCCGAGAACTCATATTCGATAATCGCAGGCTACACGTGTACAAAATCTTCCGAGATTTTATCACAAAATTTGCTTCGTGTCAAACTCGAGTCCTTTGAAATAAGTCCTCAGAAAAATCTTACCAACATTTTCCGTTCTCTAGTTAATATAAATCAGAGGGTAGTTCTAATCTTTTGTCTTGGATCCTAGGGTCGTAATAAGCATGAATCTTGCCGTTGTCATTGGCAACAGATCCACTGAGCCGGATATACTTTTAAAATTTTATAATAATGGATGACATTGATTGGAAAAGAATTGCTCTGAAAGCTTTCTGTCGTTCGTTGCAAAAGATTGTTTCATAATTCAGGGTAAAAAGCAATACCTCGAAACCGAACACAGAAGAAAAACAGGTTTTAGAGAACGTAGATTGATAATTATATAGAAAATAAGACAGGAAAAACAATTTTCATCAATAATTCACAGAATCTGTAAATTTAAAAGACTAACATTGCTGAATTTAAGATTTGGTTCTGTAGCCTTTTCATTTTCAATGGTTGATTCTCGTTTCTTCATTTGCTGGGCAAAAGATTACCTTTTGTGATCTATGCTGAGATTTCTATAGTGGAGTCAGTGGGTCTTGCTTTAATACCTCAGGGTATACAGGGGATACTATATATATATATATATATATATATATATATATATATATATATATATATATATATATATATATATATATATATATATATATATATGTGTGTGTGTATGTGTGTGTGTGTGTGTGTGTTATTAGTAGGTACATGTGTGCAATCAGTCATTTACAGAGAATGACTGAAATTTCAGTCATCGCACGTGGAGTGACTGCATGTTTAGTTTCCAAACATTTGATCCCCTGTCAGGTAGCTGAGTGATGGGGAAAGGCTACAAACAATGACAAAATTTCAGTGGGTCACCTACACTGCTACTTAGTAAAGATATGCCTGATCTCCTAACGTGAAACCCTGTTTAGTACTAGTCCCTGTGGTGGGTCAAAATGTATTTTCTCCGTGTTTAGTACTAGCTCCTGGGGATTAATATATACACCCACTATATATATATCTATCCGTATAAATATATATATATATATATATATATATATATATAAATATATATATATATATATATATATATATATATATATATATATATATATATATATATATATATATATATATATATATATATATATATATATATATATATATATATATATATATATATATATATATATATATATATATATATA
>NC_089771.1:1150555-1158055 GCF_040412425.1 Macrobrachium rosenbergii | reverse complement strand
ACAGTCAATCTTAGCATTCAATCTGTTTGCTGAGAACACAAAAATTTCATCATCAATGATTTGAGCCTTGAAAGTTTCTGTAAACGGTATATATTTACAATGGTTCTTACCATTCTTGTTGTTTATAAGATCAATTAGGCAATGAAGAGCACCAATGGTTCATAGAAATCTGCCAATGTTACAAACATATACACCATCATTAAGCATGACACATTCTGAATTTATGTTCGAATTCTAGTCACTAGGAACGAATCATGCTGCAAGGCAAAGTGTCGAACTGTTCCTTCAGTACAATGGACTTATTATCTAACATTGGGAATGGATAGACTGACATCAATGAGTTGACGTCTGATTGTTGAAAGGATCACTAGTATAATTTGATTGGCTAATCACTCGTGATCAGCCATAATAGTCTACTATATTTTCTACTAGTGGCTTCAAGTGATTGTTCACAAATACATTTCTGAATAATGGCTTCAATTTCACTAGGGGTTATCAGAAAAGGCGACAGCAGGTTTTTACTCTGCCATCATGATTGCATTGAGTAATTCCCTTGTATCTCCAGAAGGAAATTACTTGTTTCTATGAGCAGTTGCCCATCATTTCTGTTTGATGGATTCTAGCAATTTCTGATGAACATTATGGAGGGCACTATTCATAAATTCTCTTCTTTTCAGCACTCGTGGGATCATTTTTCTGATTTTGATTGACATTTCCTATTACTTTATTATAGACAGTGCCCTGCTCAGAAGCTTCTCCAATTTTCAAGTTGTGCCACTTTTTCCTTTAGCCTTCAACATTACCATCGGTGGCCACCTAAAGAGATTGTGTAAAGTGACGCCTATAAAGGGTATAAGTGATCGCTTTACTACTTTCCTGGCATAACATCATCGATGTCCCTCTGCAACTTGGAGAGCATGTCACAAATTTCTATCTTGACACTTTGTAATCCTGCCTCTGTATCTGATTGCTCAGCTGGACTAACTGCTCTTCTGATCGATAATGGAGTCCGTCTGATCTTAACAATGGCTAGGTCCTGTCATCTTAACCAAGCATGCTCCTTGGATGATGGCTCCTCTTAGTTGTATGAGTGAGTTCACAATTTGACTCACTGCCAACCACCAACCATTTGCTGAAATAATGTTATTACAGTAAAATCTTATCAACTACACTTGTTTACTACTTCTGCACTCCCTGCTCATTACCTTCTTCTCAAATTATACTCAGTCATTAGTCTTATTTATTATCTATCTTATTCATTGACAAATCTTTAACTGGTAGACGACCAAGGTTCTGAATGAATCCATTTTAATGTGGTTCCAATGTACAATGGATTCTTTCAGCTGTAATTTGCATTTAACTTGAATCATTCAACTTCAAACTTCTAAAACCTCTATATTCCGGGAAATTTTGGTGATACTTAATATTAGGTCCTTCAAGAACATGATTGAGTACATAAACTTGTTATCCTACCTTTAACGAGTGGTGCATGGTGGATTTGTTATTGTAATACTTACCAGATTTTTTATGTAACTCTCGACCTTAGCCCCTTGGCGGACTTATCTGTCTCGTAATGCACGTCTTGTCTTCCAAGCAATATAGTCCTCGAGTTGTAATGTGACGCCTGGGTGGTGTGGCATCATCCAAAAAGTGAATTTGGCATTCTCTTTGGTAGCCATGGCAATAGGAAATGAGGAGTTTCTTCCTATTGATTCATTTATCAAAGGTTTAGAGTAATTGTATGTCTTCGAGAGTCAAGTCCCAGCTCAGTGCTAGGGGTTACCAATACTAGAACATCCTTTATCTTGCGATTTGTTCTTTCTACTGCTCCATTTGAGCTAATATATGCTGTTATTTGACATTTCTGTATTTCATAAAAGTCACACAATTTTGTGCCAGGAATGTCACTAGTAACAGCAGTACAGTCTGAGAGCAAACTGAGGACATGGAACGTTCGTTATAATTCTAGACTTGTACAAGCTTGCCACTGCTGATGCTTCCTTTACTTTAGTTGGAACAATTTTTACGTATCTGGTCAAATATTAATGAAAACTAAAAATCTGTTTATTCTCTGATGGTGTTCGGGAATGGACCTAAGAAATCCATTGTGACTAGTTACTTGAAAAGGATTTAATTCTGAAGGATACATTTCCAGAGGAGCTTTGACGTTGACATTCCCATGTATATTACATAGGGTACAATTCTGAACAAATCGAGAAAGATTCACTACATCGAGGCCAAAAATAGTTTCTCTGAAAGATTCTTTATGTTTTCTTAATTCCAGGATGTCCTGATAACTTGTATGAATGTGGGTTAATTCTAAAACGTCTTGTAATAGTGGTATTAGGAATGCGCAAACGTGAACAAGCATTTGGTCTGTCTGAAGTCTTGTACACAACCCATCTATCAATCTTGAAACTGAATTTTTCTCACCTTGCAAGAGGTTAACAATTACTTCCTTTATTCTAGAACTTTATTGTTCTTGACGAACTCTTGTCTAAATCTAAGTCTGTGATTTGGACAACTGAAGGCGAAATTATGAGTGGTAATTTGTTTCGCCTTCGTGATCTAGATGTCAGCTATCGTAAGTTATATCTACCAGGTATGTATCTAAACTCTGGGGCAAATTCTAATACGCTAACGAACCATCTATTGAACTTCATATTATTGGTAAAAGCCCTTTTCTTGAAAAGATCACAAATGGGTTTATGATCTGTAAGAACATTAATTTTATGTCCTACAAAATGTGCCAAATTCCCCTGTAATCCCCAGACTAATGCCAAACATTCCCTTTCTGTTGTACTTGTAATTTCTTTCAGCTGCATTCAAAACTCTACTGGCATAGTATAAGGTCCTCATCCTTGGTTTTATCCTCAGCATCAAGACGGCACCTAGTCCTGTACTTGAAGCATCACAGGCTAAGTAGAATTCCTTCGAAGTCTGATAAACTAGGACAGGATCTGTTATCAACATATCCTTTAGTGTTTTGAACGCTGCTTCCTGCTGTTCATCTTCCAACTCATAGCTAGCATCTTCCTAGTTAACTCCAAAGGCTGGCTTGCGCACAGCAAATCCCTTTATGAGCAATGATAATTATCCTACCACTCTAGGAATCTTCAGTGCCTTCAAATTTCTTGTATTGATAGTTCATAACAGCCTTAATCTTTCCTTCTTGCATTTTCAAACCATGTTCACTGATAACATGTCCAGATATCAGAGATTTCTTCAGAAACTGACATTTCTTAATTTTTACCTTTAAACCGGCCTTCTGAGCCTATCTAATACTAATTCTATTGTCTTGAAATGACTCTCTACATCCTTACTAGCAATTATTACATCATCAAGATAAACTGATACGTCTTCAACATCTCCTAAGATTTGCAGCATTAAACGTACAAACGTTAAAGGAGCTGAAGTAAGACCAACGGCATTACTCTCAAATTGCAAAATGTGTTCTTTGTGAGTACTGAATGCCGCGAGATGCTTGATTCTTCATCGAGAGGAACTTACAATATCCACTCGTAGTAAATCGAGGCTAGAAAACCTTAAAAATCTCCACTGAGCTAATATGCTACTAATGACTGGCATTGCATTCGATCAGGATGGTGTAATTCAATCTCTATTACGGTAATCAATTACCATCCTCCATGTACCGTCTTTCTTGGAAACCAGTGGCAGTAAAAGGTGAATTATAAGGCAGACTTAGAAGGTATTACAACTCCATCTTCCCCTCATCTCTTCAACCATCTCGTTCACAATGGGTCTTTGACTTATTGGAAGTTTGTAGTTAGTATATAAAGGTCGAGCATCATCTTCTATGACTATTTTGTGCTGCAGGATATCTGTCCCTTCCTAACTTATCTCCTGTTACTGCTAGCAACACCCTATATTTCTAATATCTGTAGTAACCTGTCTCAATGAGGAAAATCTGTTTCATCATCATCACCCATCCTTCTTTCCAACAACAATTCTACAGCTTCATATCTGTCGTCACTTATCTATAGCTTCTTCTTCACTCAGTATGCAACTATGATTACCCTCATATTTTCTTGATGATGGAAAGTCTTATGTTATACCATGGATCTTCTGTGCTTCTCTGGTTGCCAAAACTGTAAGCACTGTTTCTTGAATCTGTTAAACAGAGTAATATTCCTAAAAAGTACTGAATGAAGAACTGTATGTGCATCACCATGTTCCATACTAACATACAAGAGTGCTTCATCTATTTTCTTTCTCTCATCTGTGATACCAGCAGCTGAAATTCTGCTTTCTGTGTCTGCTATCCAATGATTTCCACACCATATTCTTCTAATCTACTTTTATCTACATTACTTGGGAGTCTCACTGTTCCACAAAACTAGGCTTGGGTTATACGGTGGCTTGCGCCATGTTGGGATTTCTAGTACAATGGAGTTATTGGGTTAGTGGTTACAACTGAAGGGCTAGGCGCACTCGGTAAACTAAGTGTAATCTTTGACCACGAGAACGTCTGGGTCTAGTATTACTAGATCAACTTGTCTAGAAAGTCGTTCAGGTACAGGTCTTAGGTTATATGGAGTCTGGTCTTCGCTTGTCTGTTGCAGTCGGGCGATAATCTCTTGTCCAAAGTATATTCGATATTAATTCATAAATATTCAATGATTCCAAGAATGAAAAATTGAAAAAAATAAATTTGAGAATCAGGTACTTACTTCCAATTGCATGTTTGCTGAGTTGGATTTGTATCCCCTATACAAAAATCTAATTTTCTAATCCATTCTTCATAGGACTTCTCAACTGAAAAGTCTGATATTAGTATTTATGTATACAATTGTTTGCTCCACTGCAAATGCTGCGCCAAGTGTTTAACAAAAAACCATTATGATAGAATAATTTAAACAATTGTTCTATCACCAGGTGAACGAAAATTTCTATTTCGTAAAAAAATTAATAATATGAGAAAAAATTATTTAAAAATGGAAAGTTATGAAGTTTTCTGCTATAGCCTATCTCCGTGACCATTATTTTAAGTTTCTATTGAGCTGTTTTTCATTTTACATTTCTTGTATTTTCTGACCGAGTGATGGAGTTAGATACAGGCATGGCTAACAACTCGGAGGAAATCAGATGGATTGCCCGAATCCAGGCTATAACCTTCAGAGAGGCCAGGGAGGCTGGCGCATCTTCATTTCACGTTCCTGGATAGCTAAATACATTAAAAGAGATGAATCCTTTGTTAAAAGAAACTGGAACAAAATCCATATGACTGTCATTGTGAAAAGAGTGAGAATCTTGGGAGGCCTAAAGTCCTTTCTTAGGAGTCAAAAGGCATCATAGCTGAGGCAGTGGTTAGACCAAGAACGTCTTTACGTAAATTGGTGCTTGAACTAGAAACAAAAAAGGGGAAAAGAAGAGAAGTGTTGTATATCGTGAGATGAAAAAATCTGGTATCAAGCCATTTCATGTTATCAGCATGCCCAACATCACTCAGCAACAGAGAGAAGACCGTGCATGGTTTTGTGGTTCATTTCTTACAGATTAGGATGCAGCTGACTTTCTCCATGTTGCTGCATCAGATGAATTCTTCATTTATACAGTCAGCAAGCCAAATCATAAAAATAACATCATTTGGGCTACAAAGTTGGATGATATCAGTGAATGATGTGCGCTATCGCCAAGTTGTGAAATTTCCTGAATGTTTGGGAATTTTTCTCTGTTTCACAGCCATGTGGAATGGCGAATACTTCAGAGAAACTGTGCTTACTGGTAGAGTATTTCCTTTCCTCAAAGATCCTGAAAATGTGTTATCTGTTGAAGAAGTCACATTTTTGCATGATAAGGCACCATGTTTCAAGGCTCTTCAGACACAGGAGCTACTTCGAAACAGTGGTATCGATTTCTTTTCGTCAAGTGAATTTCCAGGAAGCTCCCCTGACCTTAATGTGTGTGAAAACATTTGTAGTATCTTAAAGGATTGTGTTGAAGCGCGCACAGTGAACTATGATGGTATACCAAGCCTCGACGACCTGCGAAGAAAGGTGACAGAAGTGCTCAGGGAAATGGAGTTTGAGTCTCAGCTTTTTTATGATTTGCTGAAATCATACCCCTCAAGAATGCAGGCTCTGGTACAGGCAGAAGGAGGCCACACAAAATATTAAATACTCAGAGAGAAACTAAAATAAATACCTGTTCTGAATTGCTTTTTGTTTTGTCCATATCAATTTTAGTTTATGCTGTAGAGTTGGGGGTCTATAGTTTTGAACACCCTGTATATATATATATATAGAGATATATATATATATATATATATATATATATATATATATATATATATATATATATATATATATATATATGTATATATATATATATATATATATATATATATAGAGAGATAGATATATATATATATGGCTATATATATATATATATATTCTATATAGAGAGAGATATATATAGATATATATATATATATATATATATATATATATATATATATATATATATATATATATATATATATATATATATATATATATATATATATATATATATATATATATATATATATATATATATATATATATATAGATATATATATATATATATATATATATATATATATATATATATATATATATATATATATATATATATATATATATATATATATATATATATATATATATATATGTATATATATATATATATATATATATATATATATATATATATATATATATATATATATATATATATATATATATATATATATATATATATATATATATATATATATATATATATATATATATATATATATATATATATATATATATATATATATATATATATATATATATATATATATATATATATATATATATATATATATATATATATATATATATATATATATATATATATATATATATATATATATATATATATATATATATATATATATATATATATATATATATATATATATATATATATATATATATATATATATATATATATATATACATATACATATACACACACACACATATAAATATAACTCTCCCCCTACCTAAGTAACTTAGAACAGGAGACTGTTTCTCGATTTACGCTCGCAACGAAAATAATCCCTCATCCAGAGGATCACAGCGACGTCTGGAAACATTGCACATTGTTCCTCGTCTAAGACTTAAGCTTGAGTCTTAATCTTGCAAGGCATTTGGTGGCCTGCTTTCATTAAGTCTGAAACATCTTTAAGGCTTAAGTGCAGGAACGAGATTATGATAATGAGACCCAGAGGCGAGACGCACCGCCCCGAATTCTAATGGAAAATAGTCGGACGTTCTGTCTGGCGCAAGAGGCGTTTCGATATGTCTGGTTCAACGACTTTCCAGTGATGACCGTTACCACCGCGCCATCTCTTGATGGCGCGGTGGTAACGTCTACTGGAGTCGTTGAATGGGTCCATGTCAAGGGTTCGCGTCCCAGTGGTACCTGTTCATTTATCACTTATATAAA
>NC_089771.1:1060555-1140555 GCF_040412425.1 Macrobrachium rosenbergii | reverse complement strand
TCTCTTCTGTGTTCGGTTTAGAGGTATTGCTTTTTACCCTGAATTATGAAACAGTCTTTTCCAATGAACGACAGAAAGCTTTCAGAGCAATTCTTTTGCAATCAATGTCATCCTTTATTATAAAATTTTAAAAGTATATCCGGCTCAGTGGATCTGTTGCCAATGACAACAGCAAGATTCACGTTTATCACGACCTTAGGATCCAAGACAAAAGATTAGAACTTGCCTCTGATTTATGTTAACATGAGACAGTAAATTTTGGTAAGATTTTTCTCAGGACTTATTTCAAAGGACTCGAGTTTGAAACGAAGCAAATTTTGAGATAAAATCTCGGAAATGATACTGCCAATTGAGGAAATATTATACACGTGTACCCTGCGGTTATCGAATGCAAGTTCTCGGAATTGTTGCTACAAGTTTCAAAGGGAATCATTCTTGGGAATCTTATTTTTCTTTGATGTGTTGATATTGTATAAAACTATACAGTATTACCTTCATGGGGAGGATGAGAATTCAGAGAAAATTAATCAGATGTAGCTAATATTATGCTGGATAAGAAAATGAGCAACGGATGTAGTGTGGAATCATTGATGTTTACAGGTGAAGAAGTGTAGATTGGGTATAGTGAAAAAAAAAAAATGCGGAAAATGGAAAAATATTTTCAAGGTGTTTATTTGCATAAGGAGAAAACACCGAGTTGCTGTGATTTGAGTAGGCAGAATATTAGAAATATGAAAGGTTTTTCTGGGCACAAGTCTTTATCCTCTGAGAATGAACAGATTTTACCAAATGAAAACCGTTTTGTCTTAAATGGGCGTCAGATAAAGAAATATAATCAAATGAAGAACACTCCATTTCATAATGTTGCAAAGTATATTGGAATTTTAGGGGAAAATATGTAATGAAAGCAATTTCCTAACCTCATTTTCATACCGAGTAACCAAGCGTTAAATCAGGATTTGATGAACTTTTAATTGTTTCAGTTGGACGGGAGACAAAAAGAAAATGCGATTCTCTGCCCTTATCCTGAAGGTTGTTTGAGAAAGACTGCTGATGACTCAGTATGTGCCTCAACAAAGAGAAGTCAAAAGAAACAGGTCGAAACCGCAAGCACACAATGTTATATTTACCTCTGCTTTGACCACTTTTCGGTAAAACTGAAGACTACTGCCGCGGCCTGGTTGCCGTCAGTCGGCGACCGGAATATTTACCGCCTTTTCGTTTATGTTCATGTATATCTATTTTGTTTATGCTTCTGATATTCACCGCCTTTTGCTTATTTTTACGTTCATCCCCAAGGGGCTGGTAAGCAACACGGCCAGAAATTTGCGCGTATGCTGGTAGTTACCGAGCCAGAGGGGCGCTGCAGCAGTCTTCAGTGTTACCCACTTTTTTATTCAATCTTGTTTCCCAGATGTCAAGAACTTTCCCCGAGCCTCCTCCAGCCCCTATTAGACCATGGGCCAGCAGCCGAAACCCTCCCCCCGACAAGGGATTTTTGCAGACCACATTTTTTCTATACTTTAGAGTCCGTAGATTCAGATTCTGGTTGTGTGCACTTTGGATTTTGGTGATTTTGGTTGCTACAGCCAAAAATTGAAAAATATTCACGACAAAAAATTGGATAAAAATAATGATAGTTTTTGTCACGCACAGAAAAAAAACCTATATATGAAAATGGTAAGGAACTGTGGGTTTTAAAGTACGCTGAATCGAATGAAATAGTTTATTTCATCGAAAAAAGTATGAGTCAATACGTTATTTAGGTTTAAATATAAATTTTTGACTCTCAAGAAAAATTTATATTATTATAGTTTGCTCTCCTTTCTTTCAGTGAAGAGATAGAGTGTTAGAATTGAAATATTCATAAAGAGCAGGTGTTTTAGATGCTATTTCATATATAATGTGTTATATTTAGCCCAAAATTAAAGCAAATATATACCATGAGAAGAATTATCTTCACCGCTTAGGAGGCGGTTTCTTCTCGGGTACAGCCACCTGCTATGTGGAGCATAGACCAGTTGCCTCCCCCCTCCCCCCACCAATATATCTTTGCAGACTCTACTTTTTTATTTCTTTATAGTCAGTTGTTTCAGAGAATGATTTTCTGCACTCTGAGATGTCGAGATTTTGGCTGCTACATCCAAAATTTGAAAATCATTTAAAAAAATCTAATTTCAAGTAATTTCAAAAAGTGTTAGCTTAACTAAGTGGTCAAGGAACTGGTCATGTAATTTGATGTAATTTCTCATCAGAAGACAAATTAGATTAAATCATCAGATTTTGGCCCAAAGAATCAAAGGAAAACAAGAAAAGAAATTAAATTAATAAATCTTTGGTTTATTAGAAAAGACAGGATTCGAAATATTACTGGGTTTTTAAGAAATTTTGTGGTACAGGTACAACAAATTAAAGTAGTCCTTTTGGTAAAATTAATGCTTAAGAAATAAAAGTGTATTTGACATCTAAATAAATAATGAATTAAATTCACAAGCAAATCCTATTATGCCTCCACTTGATTTTGCATGACGATTTATAGTTTGTTCTATTGTGATGTCCACTGTTTTTCTACTACGCCTAACATCTAACCTACTCACACTCATGCCACGGTGCAGCAGTTCCTTGGCTCCTGGGTGAGAGTTATCCAGAGTAAGCATTGAAAGCATGTGCTGTAGATCGTTGTGTACCTAGCATAGATTGGATGGTCATAACAAAAGAACATCGGACATAACTGTTCTAAGCAAGATATGTGTAACTCAAAGTTGCTCTTTTTTGTTGCCCTCTGGAAGCGCAAAACAAGAAGAACCTTGTCCATGTAATCAATCCAAAACTTAGCTGTTTTCCCATGTTCTCCTCTTCTGAGTTCTTCTTTAAAAATATTGTATTGCTGAATCATTGCAGTGCAATCTTCACTGGCCAATGCTTCGTCCTGCATTTCTCTGCTTGGGGAATGTGCAAGACGTTCCATTATATCCCGAGCTCTTCCTTTCCGGAGGGTTGTTACATTTGATTCAAAACCTTGTAAAAGTCTTGTGAACACGCATAGCTCTGTTATAGTGTTTTCCTGAAATCACTTTGTTGATAGAACCACTGGCACATATTCCTGACTCATTTAAAATCTCTTCAAAACCACTTGCACGTATGCATTTCCCAACCACTCCAAGAAATGCACATGTCGTATGGGAAACTCCTAATCTAACAATAACATCTCCAAATGCATTCGGATCCTGCCACACAATTGCATATGCTTTTTTTAGCAACTGGTAAGTCAAATGTTACAATTGTATATGGCTGATTGACCTCCCTGGAAGCTAATTGGGACAATTTTAGTATGTGCTGTACAGTGGCATTTTCCGTGACTGGAGTATTAATTGGAGGCATATACTGTACTCTTGACTGAGCTTCTCAATATTCTTTCACTCTCTCGGTGAAAGATTTCCAACCTGCCCAATTAGGAACCGTTTGAAATGATTCCTTTGCCATGGTTCTACTGAGCAACCACAAAGAGTCAGATAACTTAGCAACATCATTCAC
This sequence comes from Macrobrachium rosenbergii, assembly GCF_040412425.1. Classification (NCBI taxonomy): domain Eukaryota; kingdom Metazoa; phylum Arthropoda; class Malacostraca; order Decapoda; family Palaemonidae; genus Macrobrachium; species Macrobrachium rosenbergii. Next base: position 1,137,021 of record NC_089771.1, on the reverse strand, counting down.
ATCTTTATTGGGCGAGGTAAGCAAAGACGGTGCAAATACTGGTTCAGCTTTTGGCTTCGAAAAACATGGTTCTATTTCCTTAGGTATATAGCTGATTGGTCGTTTCTTAGTCCGAGGATTACTGCTTTTCTCTACGACTTCAGACATGTCATTTTCACTAAATGATAATTCTTGGATTACAATCCATGCGCGGTGTGAGTTGTTCCAGCTCCAGTCGATGTTTCTTCTGTTATGTCAAAATTGTACCAACACAAATGAGTCACTCTGTTATCTTCCCCCTGAATGCCTCTTGGAAGAATTCTTTCTGTCTCTGCGATACTATCACACATTGAAGTCTCCAGTTCAAGCAAGCAAGAGCATGATGCACAGTGACCAAAACGATGCAATATTGATACAATTTCTGCACTGCCTGTAAGATGCCGCAATGTCATGACTAACAGTAGATGCTATGGCATCATCCTCTTTCCTTTTGTTGCAGCTTTACATAAATCTTGAGAGATAGAACGCACTGGTATCTCAGTGTTCTCAGCTGCTTTGGAACCACTTACGATCAAACTTAAAAATTCTAGTAAAAGTTTGGGTACTTTAATATTTTCTCCAAGCAAAAATTATTTTGTTGGTGGGAAAGGCATTTCTGGGGCTCCTCTTTGGCCATCCCAAATGGCTCTTTTTAAAATCAGAGCAGCCTCCTCAGTTCCCTTTGACTCAGAAGCAGCCACTTCGAATGCAACTTCTATAGCCTGACCTTGATGAACATTGGATGAATATACTAGTTCACTCTTATGATTTGGCTGTCAAAACTGTAACTTGTTACCAAATGTTTGTAACTGTTTATCTTTTAGCTCATAAGTTTTGTACTGAGGATTGTAGAATTCTGGAAATTGCTCTTGCAAGATGAGTAGGTACTTTTCCTTTAGCACTGACAGCCTTTCAACATTTGCTCCTTTTTGATGTTTTCAGCAACGTGCTGGCATATAAAATCTAAGGCAGCATAATGAGCTTCGTGTTCTTGTTTTACTGTAGGGTTTTCCATTACTTTATAATTACGTTCTTGTAATCTAGTGTAATGTTTTCTACAAGTAGGATGATAACGTGCTTCTCTTGCCTGAAGGTCATAATCGGCCCAGAATTTTGAAGTCCTTCAGTCTTTCTGCTGCTGCTGCTCTGATTGTATCTTCAGCTGTATGCATTTGGCATTTGATGGGAATTTCGATGCGCCCCTTCACCTTTTTCCTGTGTCTGTTGCACATTCAACAAACAGTCGAAGGAAAAAGTGGTGTTGGGTCTTGTATTTTCTTCATTATCCTTTCACTCTTTGAGTAGAGGTAGTACCCTGATTTTCATCACCTGTACACTTTCCCTTTAAGATTCTGGAGCCATTAATAAAGTTCTTATAACACCAATTGTGAGTTCCATGTAAATGTTTAAGAAAATATTTTGGAATGTTATGACATACAGCTTCAAGTCTTTCATTCGGTTTGTCACTTTTTTGTCTAATCAATTTTTTTTTTCATGGATCATATCAAAACTGTGGTCTGTTAAAGGTCTCACATTCTTTTCTGAATTATTACTTTCATAGTGAATTATACATGTTAGTTGCAATACCTTTATTTTTCCTTTTAAGTTAATTTCAGCTTTAATGGCTTTTCATCTGAAGGGGTGTTAGTGGCCATTATGAGTTCTTATACCTAAAAGTAAATAAAACCCGTATTAATTATAACTTAATCAAGATAAAAGACATTATTGCATTAAAAATAACAAAGATTCTTGTCAAGAATATGTAGAGCAAAATCATTAAGAATACATGTTCATCAATATTCTCTGCTGCATATACTGTGCTCATATAACATATTCTCTGCAATCGTCAGTTTTAGTATTACCAAGTACTTTGATAAATTTTGGTGATAGGGCTTTAGAACTATAAAAATTGAATTCCTTGGCCCAAAAAAACCTATGAAAATATATATCACAAAGATATAAGTAGAAAAAATTATTAGTAATATTTTTTTCCTTTTGCACCCCAATATGAATTCAAAATGGCCGCTGTTACGGCCAAAATCACCAACTGCCAAAGTGCAGACAAGCAGATTCTGATTCTATGATCTCTAAAGAATAAAAAAAAGGGGGCTGCAAAAATCTCTAGGAGGGCGGGTCTATGGCGGGCCCACGGTCTTTATGTCCAGCACTTTCTAGGCGAGGAAATATTTACAAGAAACGCAGCATTCCATTCCCCGTGGAAATGTAGGATAATAAACTTCACGAATACCACAAAGGAAGTTCATATTACCCTGAGTATAAGGCTGTATAGTTAGGAAAGACTTGTCTTACCTCTGCAATGGCGGATATTAAGCACTCAATGCCTCTCTCACCTGCACAGTGTCTCCTGAATAATATAAGCCTTCCGTTACAACACCTATTCCTCCACTCGCTCTATTGATGCAGTGATATAATATTCTCGTCACCTCCCTGCTGCTCAATTCAGGTTAATTTAATAAAATTTTTGTTCTGTCACCTCCTGCTGCTCGATTCAAGTGAATTTAATTAATTATTTTCTTTTATCACCTCCCTGCTGACGATTCAGGTGAATTTATTAAACTCTTTTGCTCTATCACCTCCCTGCTGCTCGATTCAGGTGAATTTAGTAAATTCTTTTGCTATATCACCTCCAAGCTGCTCAATTCAGGTGAATTTAATAAACTCTTTTGTTCTATCACGTCCCTGCTGCTCCATTCAGGTGAATTTAATAGAAACTTTTGTTCCATCAACTTCCTGCTGCTCATTTCAGGTGAATTTAATAAACTCTTTCTTCTATCACCTCCCTGCTGCTCCATTCAAGTGAATTTAATAACCTCTTTTGTTCTATAACATCCCTGCCTGCTGCTCTTTTGTTCTATTCAGGTGAATTTAATAAACTCTTTTGTTCTATCACCTCCCTGCTGCTCTATTTAGGTGAATTTAATAAAAACTTTTGTCCCATCAACTTCCTGCTGCTCGATTCAAGTTAATTTAATAAACTCTTTTGTTCTATCACCTCCCTGCTGCTCTATTCAGGTGAATTTGATAAATTCTTTTGTTCTATCACCTCCCTGCTGCTCGATTCAGGTGAATTTGATAAACTCTTTTGTTCTATCACCTCCCTGTTGCTCGATTCAGGCGAATTTAATAAACTCTTTTGTTCTATCACCTCCCTGCTGCTCGATTCAGGTGAATTTAATAAAAAAAACTTTTGTTCCATCACCTTCCTGCTGCTTGATTCAGGTGAATTTAATAAAATCTTTTGTTCTGTCACCTCCCTACTGCTCGATTCAAGTGAATTTAATAAACTCTTTTGTTCTATCACCTCCCTGCTGCTCGTTTCAAGTGAATTTAATAAACTTTTTTGTTCTATCACCTTCCTGCTACTGCTCGATTCAAGTGAATTTAATAAACTTTTTGTTCTATCACCTCTTGCTGCTCCATTTCAAGTGAATTTAATAAACTTTTTGTTCTATCACCTCCTGCTAGTTTCAAGTGAATTTAATAAACTTTTTTGTTCTATCACCTCCCTGCTGCTCGTTTCAAGTGAATTTAATAAACTTTTTTGTTCTATCACCTCCCTGCTGCTCGTTTCAAGTGAATTTAATAAACTCTTTTGTTCTATCACCTCCCTGTTGCTCGATTCAGGTGAATTTAATAAACTCTTTGTTCTATCACCTCCTGCTGCTCTTTTCAAATGAATTTAATAAACTCAAGTTCTATCACCTCCTGCTGGTCGTTTCAAGTGAATTTAATAAACTCTTTGTTCTATCACCTCCTGCTGGTCGTTTCAAATGAATTTAATAAACTCTTTTGTTCTATCACCTCCTGCCGCTCGACCCAGGTGAATTTAATAAACTCTTTTGTTCTATCACCTCCCTGCTGCTCGTTTCAAGTGAATTTAATAAACTCAAACTCTTTTTTAATAAACTCTTTTGTTCTATCATCACTTTTAATAAACTCTTTTGTTGCTCGATTCAGGTGAATTTAATAAAAAAAACTCTTTTGTTCCATATCACCTCCTTTTGTTCTGCTCGATTCAGGTGAATTTAATAAACTCTTTGTTCTATCACCTCCCTGCTGCTCGATTCAAGTGAATTTAATAACCTTCTATCACCTGCTGCTCGATTCAAGTGAATTTAATAAACTCTTTTGTTCTATCACCTTTAATGCTTTTTTGCTCGATTCAGGTGAATTTAATATTAATCTTTTGTTCTATCACCTCCCTGCTGCTCGATTCAGGTGAATTTAATAAACTCTTTTGTTCTATCACCTCCTGCTGCTCGTTTCAAGTGAATTTAATAAACTCTTCTATCACCTCCCTGCTGCTCGATTCAAACTCATTCCATTTAATAAAAATTTTCCATGTTCTATCACCTGCTGCTCGATTCAGGTGAATTAAATAAACTCTTTGTTCTATCACCTCCCTGTTGCTCGATTCAGTGAATTTAATAAACTCTTTTGTTCTTTCACCTTCCTGCTGCTCGATTCAGGTGAATTTAATAAACCCTTTTGTTCTATCACCTCCCTGCTGCTCGATTCAAGTGAATTTAATAAACTCTTTTGTTCTATCACCTCATTCCTCCCACCTCCTGCTCGATTCAGGTAATTTAAATAAACCCTTTTGTTCTATCACCTCCCTGCTGCTCGTTTCAAGTGAATTTAATAAACTATTTTGTTCCATTACCTTCCTGCTGCTCGATTCAGGTGAATTTAATAAGCTCTTTTTGTTCTATCACCTTCCTGCTGCCAATTCAGGTAAATTAAATAAACCCTTTGTTCTATCACCTCCCTTTTGCTCGATTCAAGTGAATTTAATAAATTCTTTTGTTCTATCACCTCCCTGTTGCTCGATTCAGGTAATTTAAATAAACCCTTTTGTTCTATCACCTCCCTGCTGCTCGTTTCAAGTGAATTTAATAAACTATTTTGTTCCATTACCTTCCTGCTGCTCGATTCAGGTAATTTAATAAACTCTTTTGTTCTATCACCTTCCTGCTGCTCCATTCAGGTGAATTAAATAAACCCTTTGTTCTATCACCTCCCCTGTTGCTCGATTCAGGTGAATTTAATAAACTCGTTTGTTTCCATGAACCTCATCTCCCTGCTGCTCGATTCAGATGAATTTAATAAACTTTTTTGTTCTATCACCTCCCTGCTGCTCGTTTCAGGTGAATTTAATAAACTTTTTGAACTCCTTTTTTGTTTAATAAACTTTTTGTTCATCATCTCCCTGCTGCTCGTTTCAGGTGAATTTAATGAACTCGTTTGTTCTTTGCTGCTCGTTTCAAGTGAATTTAATAAACTCTTTTGTTCTATCATCTCCCTGCTGCTCGTTTCAAGTGAATTTAATAAACTTTTTTGTTCTATCATCTCCCTGCTGCTCGTTTCAAGTGAATTTAATAAACTCTTTTGTTCCATCACCTCCCTGCTGCTCGATTCAGGTGAATTTAATAAACTCTTTTGTTCTATCGCCTCCCTGCTGCTCGATTCAAGTGAATTTAATAAACTCTTTGTCCTCTCTCCTCCCTGCTGCTCGATTCAAGTGAATTTAATAAACTCTTTGTCCTCTCTCCTCCCTGCTGCTCGATTCAAGTGAATTTAATAAACTCTTTTGTTCTATCACCTCCCTGTTGCTCGATTCAAGTGAATTTAATAAACTCTTTTGTTCTATCACCTCCCTGCTGCTCGATTCAGGTGAATTTAATAAACTCTTTTGTTCTATCACCTCCCTGCTGCTCGATTCAAGTGAATTTAATAAACTCTTTTGTTCTATCACCTCCTGTTGCTCGATTCAAGTGAATTTAATAAACTCTTTTGTTCTATCACCTCCCTGCTGCTCGATTCAGGTGAATTTAATAAACTCTTTTTGTTCTATCACCTCCCTGCTGCTCGATTCAGGTGAATTTAATAAACTCTTTGTTCTATCACCTCCCTGTTGCACGATTCAAGTGAATTTAATAAACTCTTTTGTTCTATCACCTCCTGCTGCTCGATTCAGGTGAATTTAATAAACTCTTTTGTTCTATCACCTCCTGTTGCTCGATTCAAGTGAATTTAATAAACTCTTTTGTTCTGTCACCTCCCTGTTGCTCGATTCAAGTGAATTTAATAAACTCTTTTGTCTATCACCTCCCTACTGCTCGATTCAGGTGAATTAAATAAACCCTTTTGTTCTATCACCTCCCTGTTGCTCGATTCAAGTAAATTTAATATACTTTTTTGTTCTATCACCTCTCTGCTGCTCGTTTCAAGTGAATTTAATAAACTCTTTTGTTCTATCACCTCCCTGCTGCTCGATTCAGGTGAATTAAATAAACCCTTTTGTTCTATCACCTCCCTGCTGCTCGATTCAAGTGAATTTAAGAAACTTTTTTGTTCTATCACCTCCCTGCTGCTCGATTCAGGTGAATTAAATAAACCCTTTTGTTCTATCACCTCCCTGCTGCTCGATTTAGGTGAATTAAATAAACCCTTTTGTTCTATCACCTCCCTGTTGCTCGATTCAAGTGAATTTAATAAACTCTTTTGTTCTATCACCTCCCTGCTGCTCGATTCAGGTGAATTAAATAAACCCTTTTGTTCTATCACCTCCCTGCTGCTCGATTCAGTTGAATTAAATAAACCCTTTTGTTCTATCACCTCCCTGTTGCTCGATTCAAGTGAATTTAATAAACTCTTTTGTTCTGTCACCTCCCTGCTGCTCGATTCAAGTGAATTTAATAATCTCTTTTGCTCTATCACCTCCGCTGCACGATTCAGGTGAGTTTAATAAAAACTTTTGTCCATCATCTTTCTGCTGCTCGATTCAGGTGAATTTAATATACTCTTTTGTTCTCTTACCTCCCTGCTGCTCGATTCAAATAAAAACTCTTTTGTTCTATCACCTCCCTGCTGCTCCATTGAAATGAATTTAAGATACTCTTTTGTTCTATCACCTCCTTACTGCTCAATTCAAGTGAATTTAATAAAAACTTTTGTTCCATAACCTCCCTGCTGCTCGATTCAGATGAATTTAATGAAATTTTTTTGTTCGATCACCTCCCTGCTGCTCAATTCAGGTGAATTTAATGAACTCTTTTGTTTTACACCTCCCTGCTGCTTGATTCAGGTGAATTTATAAACTTTTGTTCTATCACCTTCCTGCTGCTCGATTCAGGTTAATTTAATTCACTCTTTTGCTCTATCACCTCCCTGCTGCTCGACTCAGGTGAATTCGATAAACTCTTTTGTTCTATCACCTCTCTGCTGCTCGATTCAGGTGTATTTAGTAAACTCTTTTTTTGTATCACCTCACTGCTGCTCGATTCAGGTGAATTTGATACTCTTTTGTTCTATCACCTCCCGATTGTTCGTTTCAGGTGTATTTAACAAACTCTTTTTTTCTATCACCTCACTGCTGCTCGATTCAGGTGAATTTGATAAACTCTTTTGCTCTATCACCTCCCTGCTGCACGATTCAGGTGAATTTAATAATCTCTTTTGCTCTATCTCCTCCCTATTGCTCGATTCAGGTGTATTTAATAAACTCTTTTGTTCTATCACCTCCCTGCTGTTCGGTTCAGGTAAATTTAATAAACTCTTTTGCTCTATGAAACTGCTCGATTCAGGTGTATTTAGTCTTTTTTCTATCACCTCACTGCTGCTCGATTCAGGTGATTTAATAAACTTTTTTGCTATCACACTCCCTATTGTCACTCGATTCAGGTGTATTTAATAAACTCTTTTTGTTCTATCAATCCCCGATTCGGTTCAGGTAAATTTATTAAACTCTTTTAAGTCACCTCCCTGCACTATCAATAAATTTCAGTTGGTTAATTTAAATACCCCCTTTTGCAAACTCTTATCACCTCCCTGCAACAGGATTCAAATGAATTTAATATTCTCTTTTTTTTTCATCACCTTCCTGCTTCTCAATTCAGGTGAATTTAATGAAAAATTTGTTCTATCACCTCCCTGCTGTCGACTGAAGTGACTTTAATAAACTCTTTTGTTCTATCACCTACCTACCGCTCGATTGAGGTGTACTTAATAAACTCTTTTGTTCTATCACCTCCTTGCTGCTCAATTCAAGCGAATTTAATAAACACTTTTCTTTTATTATCTCCTGCTGTTCGATTAGGTTGAATATTATAAACTCTTTCTGTTTTATGTTGACGTCCTGGGATACGTTTAGCTCAGGTCCTACTGAGCTTGATCAAGCCAGAAGATGAGAACAGACGGATCAACAATGGTTACTCTATGTCCTTATATGCCAAGTGGTCATCCCAAGTAACAATAAACTAAGATACAATTTGATTCTTCGTTTTTCAATGCTAGACACCTACCAGTCACTATTAATAAAGGTATTTAGCTAAATAAAACATATATTGTAGAAGAATGTTTTAAGTAGGTTCTAAAGATAGTGTCTCCATAAATGTATAATTTTTGTAGTCATTTTTTTACGTACACTGAAAGAATTGTGCTGCAGTTATGTGCGCACAAAGTAATTTCTTGTCATTAGTAATACTTACTGGTTCAATACCTGTAAACATATGGTTTCTACTGAAAAAAGCGAGGGAATAATAATCTATTAATGAATTAAACTTGGTCAAAATCCTCTTTGCTTTTACATGGAAAAGATCTAAGAAATTTCATTTCATAAAACGACATTGGAAGAGTCACTCATCAGTACATCCTGCGGCAATGAGGACAGATCCAGCAGGGAAATTTTAGGGTATAATTTCCGATTCCCATATTCCCTAAAGAGAGAGGTCATTAGACATTTTTATTCTCCGCGAGATTATACCTGTCATTTCCAAGTTTTTAGGTGCCTCGGTATTTCCTGGATATTAAGACACTTTAATTAGCATTGCCTGCTGTCACAGCGTTTCTCAGTATATTAACCGTTGTTCAATCTGTAGTTGTCTTCTACCCAGTATTCATTCTAAGCTCCGTCTATACTCGGTGGATAGAATATTTCTGAAAAAGGCTTATCCTTACTCTTCTACAGGGGCAATTTATGTGAAATAGATATCACGTAAAAGCTGAATATTTGTTTTACCATGTATGTGAAAAAAAAAAATTTAATACTCAACTTCATTTCAAATGAGTGAAATTTAAATCCTCCCTTATTCGGAAAAGGATATTTTCTCGAATTCAGTACTTAGTCATTAAATCACTAATAATATTTTTTTTCTTGCTGAAACTCATTAATTAACATCTTAATCTTCTAGGATTGTTATATAAAGCCAACTTAAATCTGAGAGAGAGATTTGCTACCCAGAAACAACTAAGGCTAAGGGAATGCTATGATACAAGCAAAGAGATATGACTGAAAAGAAAAGATGGTATAACATATACACTCCTATTTAAACAGAACAGCATTAAGGGAGACACATACTAACTGATACACATCCACCCAGCCCATCACATAAACACAGCGAGCCTCCGTGGGAACGTTCCCACCTGATGAACAGCAATTTGATCTGTTCTCTCCGACCGATAACGCCATTTGTGTAGAGTTTCACGGAAGAAAACGCAAGCGGTTGGGTGAAACGAACGCTCCCGGCCGGCGAATATATATGGCTACTCCGTAACCTTTACTGGTCTGGGAGTAATTTTATTGCTCTTTCCACCTCCACAAAAACAATTTACACCTACAAAGGGCTTTCACTATTGCTCTCTTTTTTCCCTGGACTTGTCACAACAGAGTACAAAGGTTCTGATGCCGTTGTGATGTGGACGTTTTTGGTGAGGGATAGGTTAAATTCGATATGATTTTCAAATTAAATATTACTTAACCTGGGATTGTTTAGACAATAGAAACTAAAAAATAACTTCCTTTAATGACAAATTCTTAAACTTTTTAATACTATTATATTTTACCCAAAAAGACTAATTTCCGTCATTCATATTTTAAGTATTAGTATAAAAATGGCATTCCCTCCTATGAGAACCGTCTACGCATGTATTTGTATCAGTAATTCTGAAAGTTATTAGATATTTCTTTTATAATTCAGTAGTATTATGTCCTTCACAGTATTTACAACCAAATATCAATAGCCAAAAGCAAAATAATTATATATATTTCAAATCCGATTTTCCTCATTGTCGTGTATGTTGAATATTTTCTCGTGTCTTGCAAATTCGACTAAATGTGTTACATGAGGTAGATTTGTATAAAGTAATCTATTATTTGTAATTTTATCTTTAATATAATATAGTCTGGACAGTGTAAATTAAACTAGTTAATACTTGCTACATGACATATAATAAATATTTCAAACATCAGTAGTATGTAGGTCATTTGAAAGAGTTGTAAATAAAAATTTTAAAATATTTTTTTCAGTTATATTCTTGTTGCTATTGTCAAATGTACTTAACCCACAGAAAAAAAAAGGTGACAAGCATTTTATTATTACCAAAGCAAGAATCATGTTGTTTATAAATGCAACGTTTTGTTAAAGTTTACTTTAAGATATAGCCATATTTCATAAAACCTTTTGCCAAAATAGTTTTTATGACTGCATTGTTTTGTTAAAGTCGATTAGATATCATACCCGTATTTTATAAAATCCTTTCGACAAATTCGTTTCCCTTTCCCCAAACTGAAGTGAATTACAATAGTTATTGTCTGAAGGCAAGCTAATGACAGCAGAAGAGGGACAAGGGAAGATAATTGAAGCTGAGATTTAGGGTTTCCTATAGTGATGGTGGATTTGGCAGAGGGCCAAGGAACCTATTGTTTGTGTTCATCTTGGCGTCAGATTTGGAGAAAAACATTGAAGAGGATTTTAAATATTGATTTACAATGCATACAAGGAGCCAGATTTGGAAGTGAAATATTGAAAAGAGAGTTTAGATAATCAATTGAAATGTTTACAAGGTGCCAGATTTGGATGAGAAATATTGAAAAAGAGATTTATATAATTGATTGCAATGTTTATAAGGAGCCAAATTTAGAGGAGGACTTTTGGAAAAGAGATTTATACAATTCATTACAATGTTTACAAGGAGATAGATTCGGAAGAGCAATATTGAAAAATCGAATTTAAATAATTAGTTGCAGTTTTTATAAAGAGGCAGATTTGGAATGGAAATTTGGAAAATGGAGCTTAAATTATTAAGAAAATGTCTATAAGGAACCAGATTTGGAAGAGAAATATTGCGAGGAGTTTTATGATATATTACAATGCTTATAAGATGTCCAGAAATGAGTGCTATGATGTCTATAAAGTATTACGTGGCTGAAGTGGATAAAAACCTTTATGAAATTATATAGAATAGGAACCAATGAAAAAGGCAATTCGTGTGCACGACTGTACACTCCATCTTAGTACCCTCCCTCTCTTGTACAGGAATGATTCACAGCCAAACCGTGTACCAAATTTCCCTGGGAGTTTTTATAGCGTCCTCTGAGATTTATTTTTTATTGACCTTACATTTTTAGAAGCCCCTACCATGTTGCAAAGACTTTTTCCAGTACTATATTCTTTTTCAGTGACACGCGGTTCATATTCGGCTTTTTTGATCAGTTATGAATTCCGTTTTTTTTTTTTTATTTTGAGACTAAAAAAAGTTGAACGTAAAATATCTGAGTTCATTGTAATAACTCACATGATTTAAATGAAATGAATTAGTGTTGTGGGTACAGTAGTGACCTTAAAATTAAGGGTTTGAATCCAGACTAAGAAAATACAACATTATCACTTATTTACTTAGGCTTTCATAGACTACAGATTGAACTAAATATAACAACTATTGTTTGTCCTTATATTAACTGATCAAGATTACTTGGAAAATAATAAACAATTTTCTGGTTGTTTCCTCCATAATTTTTCTTTGTAATATATATTTTCCAACATGGCCCCTGAGACACATGACGAAGTCACTGCCCATGCGCGGATTCAGATAGTGCCAATGGCTACTTATCATGTAAGGTCCATGAGGTGCTACGTGACTTATGGATACATATATATTTATTCTCGAACAGTGACAATTTTAAGTGTGCATGGTTCATCTTGAACCAGTTGTCAATAGCATGAATGAATGAGTAAATCATTCTTTCTGTCTTATTTAGACCAACAACGAAGTAAGGAAAAGGCCTAGGTTTGGACGTAAAAGCACACACACATACATACATACATACATACATACATACATACATACATACATACATACATACATACATACATACATACATACATACATACATGCAAATAAGACTGAGAATCATATTCCCAATGTAAATACACTGACATTTAAGTAAGATACTAATTACACTCACTTTTCTCTCTCAGTTACTGACGTGTGATAAAAAATAAGTTCAATAGCCTGCGGGCAATGTCACAATGAACCCTCTTCTATTCTGCTCTAGTGAATCATGTAAGCAATTATCCTTTTCGTCGCATCTGAATAGTACGATAACGATGCTATGGGAAAACGTTACGTAAACACTGGAGTTGTTTCATTCATCTCGTTCTACGCTTGCCGTAAATAAATACAGGAAACATGAATGGAAAATACTCCCTTTTACTCTCTTTAATTATGCTCGGTTTTAGTTGGCGATTAGCTCTTATGAACTGAGAGATTGCTGTGTTTATATATATATATATATATATATATATATATATATATATATATATATATATATATATATATATATATATATATATATATATATATATATATATATATATATATATATATATATATATATATATATATATATATATATATATAATATTACTAAGAGAACCTCATATCAAACTGGATGGTATCTAATGGAGTATTTATTCAGAAAAAGATTACAAGCTTTCTTGGACAAACAGTCCACATTATCAAGTATCCGTACAGTGAGGAGACGCCTAGTCCAGCTGTATTTATATCTGTATGCTGGGTACTCTTAATCCTATAATCGCCTGGTTCCTCCTGTGTATCCCCCGCCCCTTCGTGATCCGGTGTTCCCTGCCATTGTGTTGTTGGCGCATGTTATGAAGGCGTTCTCTACAACCAGTCTGGCCGTTTTGTTGGTGTTCCTGTACCGAAAACTCATATTTTCCCAGTCTATTTTATGATAATTTTCCCAACAGTGTTTGGCAACTGCCGACGTCTGATTATAATGCCTTATGTCCTGCAGATGTTGTTTGCTTCGCACATGATTTGCCAGTTTCGCCATAGTACCCTTCTTCACAGTCTAGACACGCTGCCATATATACCCCACCCCCTAATCTCTCCCCTCTACCGACTTTTTGTTTCTAACTATTTTATTCCTAATGGTGTTCATGTAGCTGCCTATCAAGTTGAAATTTTCTAGCTTTCTGTTAATGGGTGCAATAGAGTTGTTGTCTGGGACTGTAATTATTTTCTTTCCTACCAAATGTTCCTTTTCTATCGTTTCCTCTCCCAAAATAGTTTTCCTTGCCTTGATGTGTGATACCCCACCAATACCTAGGGTAGCCTAATCTCCTAAAACTCTCCTTCAAGTAATCCAGCTCTTCGTCTAAAAATGGGACTGCAAAGATAAGCCCTGATGGCCAGCCTTGTCATTACTCCTATTTTTATTTCTTTCCTATGACTGGAGAACCTATGTATTTATGAATTGGTGTGTGTCTTCTTCCTATATACCTTGAATTTTAAATTTTCCCCTTCCCTCTTGACCAGGACATCCAAGAAAAATTTCTCCCTCCTTCTCTTCTTCTATTGTGAAATTAATGCGTTCGTTTAGTTTATTTATGTTTTCTAGGAACTTGTTTAGATCTTCCCTTTCTCGCTTGTAAATAATCAAGATGTCATCCACGTATCTTACCCATTTTACGATATTTAAGTTCCCTTTATTTACTTTGCCCACCTATTCCTTTTCAAACCATTCCATGACGATATTAGCTAGAACTGGTGAAAGACTCGAACCCATGGCCACGCCATTCTTTTGTATATAATGGTTTTCGCCCCACTTGAAAACATTAACGCTGAGGGCTCGCTGTTAACAGTTTTATTAAAACGTCATGATCTACGTCGCATGTATAAACCCCTTCCTCCATATTCATTTTTATTACTTACATCGTCGTCTTGACTGGTACGTTAGTGAACAGGGAAGTTACATCCAAACTTGCAAATTTACAGTCTTTTACGTTAATTTTGGATAGTTCATCTATCAGGTTCATGTTATGTTTTAAATGCCCTTCGGATACTAAGCCCACCCATTTTCCCATTATGTTGGAAAGAAATTTCTCCAGCCTCCTCTGCGGTGATCTCGTCGATGCCACGATCGGTCTTAGCCGGCATCCTTCCTTGTGGATCTTAGGACTACTATAAATATATGGGATCTCTGGGCTTTCCACTGATTTTACTCTGTGTTCTAATTCTTTTCTCTTAGGGGTCCTATCAACCGGTAGACATCAGCAGGCGTAAGGAGAAGGATCAGTGTCGTTTATTCCTTTTCGAAGTACTTTATTATTGCTGCAACGTTTCAAGACCTAAAAGTCACATTTTCAAGCTACAAAATAGAGTAGGCAAACGTTAAAACAAGAAACTCGGAATAAGAATTAACAGTTAAAAAATTATACAATTAATATAAATGATAAGTAACCTTGCAGCAATAATAAAGTACTTAGAAAAGGAATAAAGTACTGATCCTTAACATTGCACTTACTGATATATATATATATATATATATATATATATATATATATATATATATATATATATATATATATATATATATATATTTATAATACTGTATATGTGTGTATGTATATATATATATATATATATATTATATATATATATATATATATATATATATATATATATATATATATATATATACATAAATGACACAAATACATACATACATACATACATACATACATACATACATACATACATACATACATAGATACACAGATAGATAGATACATAGATAGATAGATAGGTATATTTGGAAGAGGTACCACTGTTCAAACTACGCTCAATTATAATATGGAATAAACCAGTTTTAGAGGAAACTAGAAATAAATATAACAAACACATATAAACTAAACTAACCTAAACAACAAACAACTGAAAAAGACTCGAGGGGTAATATGACTTTAATGACGAAGCAAATGGAAGTTTTTTTGTTTCCAGATTAGTCGAGAGGAGAATAAAATTATAAGAGCTTCAATTACGGTTAACAAAACAAACATTTCATTAGTTTAGTGAAACTTCAAGGAGACTCTACAGGTTTGTTTCAGATTTTTCTGTGATAATGTTTCATGTTATCATACGTCAGAAAAAATCCTTAATGGGGTGTATCCCTCCCTACAGTCTGAAAGAGCTGTACTCATTCTGTTTGGTGTATTTCTAATGCACTTCTTTCCTTTTGGCTCTGTATTATTTGTTGTGTGAGAGTTATCAAGTGTGATAGGATGATAATTTCGTACATTATTTAAGCCATATAGATTTTTATTGTGGGATATCACGAACATAATTTATTAAGGAATATTATCTCATGAATAATTTACAGGTCGAAATGTCCTGATTTCGCATCAATAATATAAAAATGAAATACCATTTAAGCGTGAAATAGCCTACACTTTCCAGCTATTATTTGCGTTCTGTATGTACATTTCTCCTCTAAAAATCTATTTAAATATAAACTAAATGAAAAATTAGTACTGACAAAGTTACAAACGATTTTGAACGTTATGGTACCCGTCAATAGAAGCGAAAGTTTACGCTAGTGAGCCTAAGTAAGTAGTCACAAACAAACATTGAAAATCCCATAATATTTCACTTACTCATACCGATACGGTTAACGTCAAATTAGTGAAAAAGAGCAAAGAGTTTTGAAATATGTTTTCCAGACTTCAGTAACAAGTTTAAGTGGTAGGCAGCGCGATAGTTAAGCAGTTTTGGAGAGAGAGAGAGAGAGAGAGAGAGAGAGAGAGAGAGAGAGAGAGAGAGAGAGAGAGAGAGAGAGAGAGAGAGAGAGAGAGAGAGAGAGAGAGAGAGAGACAGGCAGACAATTAATAGAATTTAACGTTAATTATTTTTTATTATTTCATTATTATAATTCAAATGAATTATTATTCTGTATCCGGAATAGTCGAATAATTGAATATATTTTGCCTTAGAGGCAAAAATTATGACCTTAATCTTTATGTGTTTAAATTTCAAGTCCAGAATAATAGATAATATTTAGTAAAAACGAATATTTCCTCTAATACAGATAACGAAAGTGTGAAATAATATAATTGAAATAGTAAATATAGTTGATAAAAAAATAAAGCAGATGAACGCATCTTGCCATTGTTCCATTGACTGCAACAGCTCCATTGATTCGTCGACATCAGATGTGAATTGCAAACCCTTTTAAACAGATTAATATTCCTCGGGTTTTCCGTTCATGAATTGAAAGCGGAGATGCAATTGCAATGGGCGGGGGATATTTGCAAGCGAAATGTTGTCCTCATTATGCAATTAGAAGTGAATGGAAATTTCAGTGGGACATTTGCAAAGGCTGAGCGGTTCGCAAATACTGAGTCGGGTGCACGGAGGAGCCATTACGTTCCCTAGAGGCGCTTATGTTTGCTAAATGTCCTCGCGCGAGTCCAGGTCATAATTGATTTACGGTGCGAGTGTGGGCGCCACGTTGCATCGACTTGTTTTAATCTGCTTTTGAGTCTCTTTCATATAAAAAGGGACTGAGAACTATTGCAGATTCACTGACCTGAAATTCTTTTGGTAGCTTTCCACTTAGAATAAAAGCCTCTCAGTTAACTTAATCGTCGTGAAAAAGAATATTCCACAGATCAATTAGTAGATTAAACTGGATCATTTATACGTATCCATCTATCTGACTAATCTATTTCTCTGTCTGTATCTCTCTCGATTTATCATAGATTCTTTTCATGAAAGCTCTGAATATCCTTCCTGATTGCTTATTTCATTAACTCGGGCGAATTATTTCTCTCATGAATAAAACCACGTCCCTTTCGCATGGTATAAGGCATGGCATTGATTTGTCAGCAGCTGTCAAACATTTTCTCTCTCTCTCTCTCTCTCTCTCTCTCTCTCTCTCTCTCTCTCTCTCTCTCTCTCTCTCTCTCTCTCAAGTATAGTTCAAGATTTTTCATATTTTTTTATGTGAAGATTCAAAGTGACACATTTTACATTCTATGTCATGTTGCAAAATATAAAAGAAAATAAGTATTTCATTGCCGAGAGAGAGAGAGAGAGAGAGAGAGAGAGAGAGAGAGAGAGAGAGAGAAAGGACAACATAAATGTCGGCAGAAGGATAAACTCTTTGGCTTTGAAAGGACAAAAACGAAAAACAATAAATTATAATTTTTCCCCGAACATGTTTCATTAAAACCCAGCATGAAAATCCTTTGGTGCAGATTCTGATGAGGTCGACCGTGACAGAAAAGTAAGTGATTAAATGCACTTTTTTCTCCTATATTAAAGCTTCCGACTTTATTTGGCATCTGGGAAATTTAAAGCTTAATGAAGAAAGAACAATATCCACAAAATTATAGATGATGAAATACTATTAATTATAGATACATTTACATTTAGAGGATGTTCAAAGGATCCATTATTTGTTACTTGAATTGTGTAAAACGTTTGAAAATTATTTAAAGAATACACAAAACGAATCAAGTGAATAAAGAATAAAATACAGGTTTTGAAATTCACTTACAGAAATAAATGCCAAGAATAGCTGGAAGTTTCATTATTATTATTATTATTATTATTATTATTATTATTATTATTATTATTATTATTATTATTATTATTATTATTATTATTCAGAAGATAAGTCCTATTCATAAGTAACATGTCCACAGAGGTCATGAACTTGAAATTCAAGCTTCCAGAGAACATGGTGTTCATTCGAAAGAAGTAACAGAAAGGTGATGGAAAATACAGAGGAGAGATCAGTTATTAGAGAAACAGATAAACTAAGAAATTTATAGATAAGAATAAAAATATAAGTAAATTATTAAAATACAAGGAGAATTATTATTATTATTATTATTATTATTATTATTATTATTATTATTATTATTATTATTATTATTATTATTATTATGGAGGGGAAGCTTTTGTAATCGAAAACAGCTTTCCTTATTAGCCCTAAGGTCACTAGAAGTCTGTCTTGATGATGACGCCGTACTGATAGCTTAGGTTGATTCTGAGAAACAAGGTGTGAATTTCGTACGGAACTGAAAGTTTGCTTTCTTTAAGCCTAGTAATAAAAATGTATACATTCCTCGTCTCTCCTTCTTTAAAATATTACTCTAATATTTGTAGATTTTTCTTATGTCTACTTTCTGGATATAATTGGAATTACATGATTGGCCTTTGGCAAATTAGAAATAAAAAGGGAAATCAGATATTGTATATTCTTTGTTCTACGCTGACATTGGAACTGAAAAAAAAAAAATGGTTTTCATACAGCGACGCACTTGCTCTTTTTTTTTTCAGGGAGAGAGAGAGAGAGAGAGAGAGAGAGAGAGAGAGAGAACATTCCCGACTTTTAATCAAGTACATTATAGAATTCCACTAAAAAGGAAAATAGGGTTATTGGAAAATTTGCAAGAGTGTAGAATTTCTAAGAATTATTAAAAAAAGAATGGGAGGATGTCTGTTTATCACGCATGACACACACACACAGGTTATACAGAATATTTTGTCGATGAACACATTTCCGGAAACATGCATCCGATAAGTGTTCGTATATAGAATAATTGTGAAGGACCACCTGATTTTATAACAAGGTTCTAACAAAGAATAAAAATATATTGTTTATTATATTGAGAATTTTTACAGAGAAATTAATATGGAGGATTTAATAATATTAAGATATAAACTTATTTTAGTGATTTAAGTAATTATTAAACTGATTCTACGCCATGTATTTAAGGTATTAATTGATTTTTTGGATTTTTTTGGCGTCACAACTACTAAGGTCGCTGGCGTCGTAGGTTATATGTTTTATCAAAATCCAAAACGTAAGATTACTGATGGATTCTTAAGTGGCAGAGAGGCACACAATTCTAGTTAAAGTCTGTTTGCATTTAGTATCGTATTTGATCTGTCTTAAATGCCAATATAAAATTAATATACAATTATTATTATATTCTTATTTTTTCTATCTCAGTTATCCTATTCGACTGGGTGGTATTTATAGTGTGGGGTTCCGGGTGCATCCTGCCTCCCTAGGAGTCCATCACTTTTCTCACTATGTGCGCTGTTTCTAATAGTAAGCTCTTCTGAATGAGTCCTAGAGCTACTCGGCATCTAGTTTTTCTAGGTTCCTTTTCAGGGATCTTGGGATCGTGTCTAGTGTTCCTATGTGATTATGGGTACAATTTCCACTGTCATATCCCATATCCTTCATATTTCTATTTTCAGGTCTTGATACTTATCAATTGATTTTCTTTCTCATCTACTCTGGTGCCCTATGGTACTGCGACATCAATGAGTGATACTTTCTTCTTGATTTTGTCAATCAACGTCAAGTCTGGTCTTTTAGCACGTATCACCTTATCTGTTCTGATACCATAGTCCCGGAGGATCTTTGCCTGATCGTTTTCTATCACTCCCTCAGGCTGGTGTTCCTACCACTTATTACTGTAAGCTGGCTAGTGTTTCATGCACTGGCTCCAGTGGAGTGCTTTTGCTACTGAATCATGCCTCTTTTTGTCCTGGTTCTGTGCAAGCGCCGGACATTCGCTTGTTATGTGATTTATGGTCTCGTCTTTCATATTGCACTTCCTGCATATAGGTGCGATGTGATTTCCATCTATTGTTCTTTGGACATGTCTGGTTCTTAGGGACTGATCTTGTGCCGCTGTTAGCATTCCTTCTGTTTCCTTCTGTGGCCATTGCCATGTTCCGTTGCTGGCCAGTTCTTTAGTCTGTCTCATGTACTACCCGTGCATTGATTTGGTGTGTCATTCCTCTGTTCTGTTTTTCATTCTCCTGTCTGTATATTTCTGGGTCTTCAACTGCTTTTACCAGTCCTATTTCCCATGCACCCCTTAGCCACTCGTCTTCACTGGTTTTCAGGTATTGCCCCAGTTCTCTGCTCTCGATGTTGACACAGTCTTCCACGCGTAGTAGACTCCTCCCTGCTTCCTTTCGTGTTATGTATAGTCTGTCCGTATTTGCTCTTGGGTGTAGTGCTTAGTGTATTGTCATGTGTTTTCCTAGTTTTCTGGTCTGTGCTCTGGAGTTCAGCTTTCGTCCATTCCACTACTGCACTGTATCTGATTACTGGTACTGCCCATGTGTTTACGGCTTTCATCATATTTCCGGCGTTGAGTTTTGACTTGAGTATTGCCTTAAGTCTCTGCATATATTCTTTCCTGATTATGTCCTTCATCTCTTGGTGTTTTATATCCACTCCTTCTATTATTCCCAGGTATTTGTATCTTGTCTCATCTATGTGTTTGATGCTATTCCCGTCTGGTAGCTTTATCCCTGCAGTCCTTGTTACTATGCCTTTTTGTATTTTGACCAAGGCGCATTTTTCTATTCCAGACTCCATCCAGATGTCCCCAGATACAATCTTTACAGTCTGGATTAGGGTATCTAGTTCCTTGATGCTCTTACCATACAGCTTGATGTCATCCATGAACATCAGATGGTTAATTCTGTTGCCTCCTTTCTTGACTTGGTACCCAACATCCATCTTCTGCAGTACTTTTGTCATGGGAATCATGGCTACTACGAAGAGTAGTGGGGACAGTGAATCGCCTTGAAAGATTCCTCTCCTAATGTTAACCTCTGCTAGTCTTATCATAGAGCTTGTAAGTTCTGTATTCCAGTTGTGAACTGTATTTTTTTTAGGAAGCTGATGGTGTTTTCCTCTGACCCATATATTTTCAGGTATTTTATTAGCCACGTGTGCGGTATCATGTCGAAGGCTTTCTTTCAGTCAATCCATGCCATGCTTAGTTTGGTTCTCCTTCTTTTACTATTCTTGATTATCATTTTATCTATCAGGAGCTGGTCTTTTGTGCCCCTACACTTCCTTCTGCAGCCTTTCTGTGGGTGGGGGATGGTGTTTGTATCTTCTAGGTAGTTGTATAGTTTTTCACTGATGATGCCTGTTAGTAACTTCCACACTATTGGTAGGCAGGTGATAGGCCTGTAGTTTCTTGCTATATTTCCCTTGTTCTTGTCTTTTTGCACCAAGGATGCTCTCCTGTGGTCATCCATTTAGGCGCATGGTGGTTTGTGATACAACGCTGGAGTTGTTCTGTTATGCGTTGGTGTAGTGCCATGAAGTTTTTGAGTCAGTATCCATGGGCTTCATCGGGACCTGGGGCTTTCCAGCTGGGAATTTTCTTCAGTTATTATTATTATTATTATTATTATTATTATTATTATTATTATTATTATTATTATTATTATTATTATTATTCAGAAGACTAACCCTATTCATATGGAACAAGCCCACCAAAGGGGCCATTGACTTGAAATTCAAGCTTCCAAAGAATATTATGGTGTTCATTAGCAAGTAGTAAGAGAAGGTAATGAGAAATCCAGAAAGAAAAGATCACTTATTAAAAAAAAAAAAATGAATTAAAAATAAAAACAGAGCAAAATAGGAAAGCATGTGGCGGTTCTTTTGATGTCTCCTAAT
Organism: Macrobrachium rosenbergii; assembly: GCF_040412425.1. NCBI lineage: Eukaryota > Metazoa > Arthropoda > Malacostraca > Decapoda > Palaemonidae > Macrobrachium > Macrobrachium rosenbergii. The sequence goes on along the minus strand of NC_089771.1, from coordinate 1,115,384 downwards.
CCCTCCCACTTAGAAGACTTCCGGTGCAAATGGGACCCACTCACTCTGGTCTCTTCCACGTCTTATAAGAATCCCCCTCTCTCTCTCTCTCCTTCCTGCCCCATTTGCTCCTCAGTGATATTCCAGCAACAAAATTTCTCGCACCACGGCTATTAAATCTATTGATCCTTACTTCCCAGTCGATTCTGCCCTGGAATGACGCTTCAGACAACATCCCCCCCTCCCTCCTCTCTCTCTTTTTTCGCTTCTAGAACAAGCCGTCATTTTTTTTTTTTTTTTACTTGATTTATTCTCTGTTTATATTTTATTTATTTTTTTATTTATTTGTTTATTTATTTGTTTATTTTTTTTTTTTGTTTCGTGCACGGCTACTGTGACCATCACTTGTGTGAGACGCAGTTCCATTTAGGAAGTTTTCTGAAAAGGGCTTACGTCGTATCATTTGCTCGAGTGAGTCAGGAGATTATTCTCCCCACATGTAAAGGTATGGGAGGTGAATATTTTTTCCTGATTTTTAATAGGATTTTTTCCATCAACACCCAATCACTTACGTTACAGTTACTTAAATTATATCTTTTTATTGATATATTTTGCTTACCTTTTATTTACATATTTGTATACTTATTAATAAGTTATTTCTAATTTTGTTATTACGTATTGTTACTCACAGTTACTTGCCTTGCCGTTTTATTTACATATTTTTCTTGTGTTTTTATTTACGTATTTGTATACTTATCAATAACCTATTTTCATCTAGTTATATATTATTACGTCACAGTTACTTAATTGGCCTTTTACTGATATATTTTTCCTTACATTTTTATTTACGCATTTGTATACTTATCAATAAGCTATTTTTTTATTAAGTTATGCATTATTCATGCTACTTAGCATCCACGACAATAATATCCTATCTATAGTAGTGATTACCTATTCCTAGATTACCCTGCTAGTCTTGGGAGGCACATCAACCTCTATACAACACTGACTTAGCCCTTCTGCTCAAATGATTTATGAATATTGGAATCACTGGGGATATGGGGATGAGGAAATAACACAAGGCACTCAGAGAGAGAGAGAGAGAGAGAGAGAGAGAGAGAGAGAGAGAGAGAGAGAGAGAGAGAGAGAGAGAGAGAGAGAGAGAGAGAGAGAGAGAGAGAGAGAGAGAGAGCATTCTTTATAGGTAAAGCGATAATTTTAAAGTGATTAATTTAGCTTATATACTCGATGCTGAGAGAGAGAGAGAGAGAGAGAGAGAGAGAGAGAGAGAGAGAGAGAGAGAGAGAGAGAGAGAGAGAGAGAACTCATAGGTAAAGTGATTACTTTAAAAGAATTAGTTTGGTCTGTATAACATTCGATGCCCTTAGAAGCCAGAAATAATGAACAGTATAGCTCGTAGTTAGAAACTACTGAAAGACCTCCGCTTTTGTAGTTGTGTTGACCTATAGTATTTCGAGTGTTTCTGAATACCTTCATTGATAAAACGAAACCTTTCATACTGAGCAATTTCAATGTATTTTTAGTTTTCTGTTAAAGAAAACTATTATGCCGGCTTTGTCTGTCCGTCCGCACTTTTTTTTTCCGTACATTTTCTGTCCGCACTTTTTTTCTGTACGCAATTTTTTCTGTCTGCACTTTGTCTAGCCCGCATTTTTTCTGTCCGCCCTCGGATCTTGAAGACTGCTGAGGCAAGAGGGCTGCAAATTGGCAAGTTGATCATCCACCGTCCTATCATCAAACATACCAAATAGCAGCCCTCTAGCCTCAGTAGTTTTTATTTTATTTAAGGTTAAAGTTAGCCATGATCGTGCTTCTGTCAACGATATAGGATAGCCCACCACCGGGCCCTGGTTAAAGTTTCGTGTGCCACGGCTCATACAGCATGATACCGAGACCACCGAAAGATAGATCTATTTTCGGTGGCCTTGATTATGCGCTGTAGCGGAAAACTCGATTGCGCCGGAGAAACCTTGGCGCATTTTTTACGTGTTTATCTGTTTAAATCACTCATGACATGAAATATAAACACACACAAATGAATTCTCAGACTAACATCAGCAAGGGTCAATGGTTTCCCTTCGTTAACCATCTGATATACAGGCCAAATAACAGATATAAAGTGCTCAGGTTATATTTTAGTGTAAAATTTACTTCAAAATAATATTGCATAGCAAGAATCTGTCTCTCTTTCACTGTAAACCAGAAATAAAAACAAACTGAGCTTTTAACCTACATCCTGTTTCCAGAGACTGTAATTTCACAGCAAAACTTTGATCATTTGTTGCTGAAGATAAAATGGCTGCTTTAAACAAAATCATCATAAAAATACATTGGTTACTTTTCGTCTTCTGAAAGTTAGTTTACAAATGAAAATTTTTTTATCATTCTTATTGTTTACATAATCACATACTTATGATTTATATCTTTCTTTGTTGATATTTTCTTTAACTCCATTTGCTCCCTGACATGCATTGTGCCATCATATATTTCATCTCCAGAAACAACGGATGATTTATGGAGGTCTTCTTGCGTGGTAACTTTCATCTTAATTAGAACTGGCCAACGTCCAGGTTTTCTCCTCACTGTTTTTGGTCCTTCCAGCTTGGTATTCCACCTAATCAACGAGTCTTGTGATTATTTGATTGCTTCCTGTTAAGCTTTGTGTTTTTATATTTAACTTTTCTATTTTTCTTCCACAACTTGTATGTATACTGCATTTTCTCCTAATTTTCTATTCCTTTCATGAAACACTAATTTTCTATTCCTACTTACAACTATATATACGTTAATTTATTTTCCCAAACTCAAGAGAGTCTTTGAATTTCTTGGGCAAAATTCCACTTCTCTCTTTTATATCCGTCTTCGTCTCGTATATTTATTGCTTTTCCTCCTTATTTTCAATAATCTCTCGCAAAACATTTTAATTTTTCTATTATTTACTTATATACTTCAACTCGTTAATCTATTTTTTCATACTGAAGACAGTTCTTGCATTTCTTGCTCAAGGTTCTTCTTCTCTCGTCTGTTCCTGCCTTTTGTTTCTCCCTGTGGAATCTTCCCCTCGTTCTCTGTTTACTCCTTTCCACCTCGGCTCAATGTCGGCCCTTTCTGTACCTTAACCTTTTAGGAGAGATGAAACTCATTGATTTAACCGTGAAGGGGACACAAGACAGTCTTTAGAAAACTCGGTTCAACAGATTCAAAAGGACAGCTTCCAAATCTAATTTTAAATGAGGAAGAGGTGCTGGAGATGTCTTTTTCTCTTCGCGTTATGTGAATAGAATCAGCACCAGAACGTGCAAAGAAGAATAATTTGTTTAAAAATGAGCAGAAAGCTGCCATGATGTGTCAGATATCAAGTGTGATATAAGATAATTTTCGATTGGTGCCTAAAGGAATTTGGAGATATTCTACGTAATAATCTATAAGAGTAAAGTAAAAGGAGTCCAAAACTAATTTAGCAGAGAAAATTGGGAGTTTTGGAATCAATCTTAAATTAAACAAGAAGGAAATAAAAACAGAAAACAATCGCAAGAAGAGTATAACTATGCAGAAGGAACGAGATGAGAGGAGAGAAGGGGACATACCACGCTCCTTTCTGATGGTCTGAGAAAGTCATCTTCGAATAAAGGAAACTCACCAACCAAGCCTTTAATGCCAGCTCTTCTTATTATTGCAGATACATGTCGAGCAATTGGAACTTCAGAAGTTCAAGTTCAAGCAAAGATGCAATGCATTACCACCCAAATACAATTCAATTGGTATTTTAATATTTTAATTACATTTTTATCTGTTTATATATTAATATGTTAACTTATCTGTTTTTATAATAACTGATCTCCCCATTCTGTATTTCCCATTACCTTCTGTTATTTCTTTCTAAAGAACACCATATTCTTTGGAAGTTTGAATTTCAAGTCAGTGGCCCCTTTGGTGGGCTTGTTCCATATGAATAGGATTCATCTTCTGAATAATAATAATAATAATAATAATAATAATAATAATAATAATAATAATAATAATAATAATAATAATAATAATACATTCATGCACTACGTATAGGAAACAGAGAGAAACAAAAAGGACAAATGAATTCACGCGAAAATGCACTCCCAAAAAAAGACCTCAGTGCGAGTCGAAGTGTAACTTCCTACAAGTGTGGTTTAGATTGCTCAACATCTCTCTTCTTTCTCGGATTCAAAACTTTGTTGCCCCGGGAAATTCGAGGGAAGGAATTTGCCGGCCCGGGACGTTTCAAGTAGAATTTAATTCGGCCTCCCAAAAGTTTAAGATTCCTAAAGTCGAGTGGGATCGGTATTGCGCTCTCTGGAGGAGCTAACTTTGTTTAGGTTCTTCCTATTTATTTTAAGTTGTGCTTGCTTGCGAGCCTTGATAAACTGATCTCTCTTAGTTTAACTTTGTCATATATATATATATATATATATATATATATATATATATATATATATATATATATATATATATATATATATATATATATATATATATATATATATATATATATATATATATATATATATATATATATATATATATATATATCAAGCTATTAAGACATTTTAATTTTTTAAGACATTAGATTAGTTTTACTTTCATATCACATAATATAAAATCATCCAGTATAGCATTGTTTCAAAGGAATATACCTTTGCTAGTAAACCTCTTAAAATAGACTACACACAACATCATAATATGCTATCTTTCATATCGCCAAAGGAATTACCTTTACTAGTAAACCTCTTAAAATAGACACACAACATATCTCACCATAGATCTTTCGACAAAGGCCAGTCATGATCAATTTCATGGCTCGTAACGACCCGTTTCATTATCAGGATTATCCGGGATCGTGTTAATTTGCTGCTGCACTTGGTGGATTCCTGTTTATTAACTGAAAGGATATATATATATATATATATATATATATATATATATATATATAAATATATATATATATATATATATATATATATATATATATATATATATATATATATATATGTGTGTGTGTGTGTGTGTGTGTGTGTGTGTGTGTGTGTGTGTGTGTGTGTGTGTGTGTGTGTGTGTGTGTGTGTGTGTGTATGTATGTATATGTGTTGTATATATATGAATGAGAGAAGGGGAGAGATTCCATTTATCACCGCACAATTTTTCACAATTCTCCATTCCTAAAAGTCCTTAAAATTCCAATTATAACCTTAAAAATACATCAGCAGCGAATTAATGTCATTTTTAGGACTGGCCATTAACTTACTTTCCGGAATCTTGATCAGTTCATTGACGGGAATCCCATTATATCCTTCGGTGCAGCAGAGCAAATTAACACGATCCCGGATAATCCTGATAATCAAACGGCTCGTTACGAGCCATGAAATTGATCGTGGCTGGCCTTTGTCGAAAGATCCATTGACGAGAATATCATGTGATGGTGTGTGTAGTCTCTTCTAATAGGAGTGAAGGTAATTCCTTTGAAAAAGAGCTCACAGAAAAATGTTATATTATGACTTATGAAGATAAAACTAATCTAATGTCTTTAAAAAGTTACATTTTCTTGATAGTAAAATCGAAAGAGAAATCTGCTACCAAGTCGATTCACTTTCCTGAGAGAGAGAGAGAGAGAGAGAGAGAGAGAGAGAGAGAGAGAGAGAGAGAGAGAGAGAGAGAGAGAGAGAGAACTTCGGTAAACTACTCGACTCGAAATTATATTTGGTTCCGTGAAGGTGTAAAGATTTAAACCTTCTTCTTCCATTCAGGGATAAGATAATCTTTTGTCTTTCCTACAGGGGTTAGAGAGAAGGTCGATGCTGAGCCAATAGGAAACGAGCAGCAGAGGAGACGAGGAGTGAGGAAAAGAGTGAAACGGAAAAGCCTGAATAGGAAAAGGGAAGGAGCAGAAGCACCAGGATGTGCGAAACACGGGCTGCTAATTCATTCTGATAATAAGCTGGAACAAAATGTTATTGAATTCCATTTCGATGATAAGAGATTCGCAATTTGTAAGTGTATATGTATATATATATATATATATATATATATATATATATATATATATATATATATATATATATATATATATATATATATATATATATATATATATATATATATATATATATATATATATATATATATGTGTGTGTGTGTGTGTGTGTGTGTAGAATCTACTGGTCACTTTACCAGACACATATGTAATTCTAATAGCCACAATGCCCTCGTAACTTATCGAATTCTTCGCTCTTTTCGGATATGCTTGTAACTGCAAAGCCGAAATATCCAAACAAAAGAAGAAATTGAAGAGCCTGTGAACACCGGTTGTGGGAAGCGAACCCACATTTCCATATTCACAAGGAGGTCTCGTGGTCAGGTCGGCAACGCGACCTCCTTGTGAATATGGAAATGTGGGTTCGCATGTATATATATATATATATATATATATATATATATATATATATATATATATACATGTGTGTGTGTACGTATGCATATATGTATATATATAGTACATTAAGTCTTGATTGACTTTGGTCAGCAATGGAGAACTATGTGCTGGCCTGCCAGTGGCACTTCTGCCACGATCCAAGTGCATGGAGATTGCATGATAGAACACTGAACTAATGCGACGGAAGTGTCCATGTTCATGTGGGGTATGTGCATGCGTGTGTGTGTGCGTGCTATCTCCCATGGGATATTTATGAGAGGAACAATGACTCTAACAGGGAGGCTGCCTCGATCTTGGGTGGCTGATATGTGCTTTTAGCCTGGTGTAGTGTTTAAAGAAATCGCCACTATGAAGATACATTATTCATGGCTATAGAAAAGTAAGTAAGTTCACCCAGTGACTTTTATATCTTTTCCAGACTGTGGAGGGAAAACCCCCGGTTGGGAAGCAGTGAAACTGATCGATGTCTACATGATGAATTTTCTCATTTAACGTTCCATTAGACATTTTTCTGTTCTGAACATGTATGGCAGTGAACACCATTTCAGGTTTTAATATAATGATATCTTTCTTTCAACAGGAATTCTTGTTTCTTCCTGAGCGGACGAAGATTTGGAAGTGGTGTTTTTACTCTTACATACTATATGACATATATTGTGGTCTAGAATAATTATGACCTTATTACTTTGTTTGATGACCAGGGTGTTATTCACTAGTATTGCTTGGTATAGAATTATTATACTTGTTTGTGAAACAGCATTTCCTCTAGTTATGTTTTCCATTGATAGAGGGTCCTGCTCAGTGTTGAATTCCAGTAGGCCTTTGTGTAAAGATAGGTTTAGTGACAGACGTCGACAAAGGAGAAGTGATTCGCTAACCCAGGGATGAGCCATAGCTACCATAAACATCTTAGAGAAGTAAGATGATTGATTCTTTTGTTAAAACAGATAAAGCAATAAGCGATGGCCCTGGGTGACCTGGGAGGGCCATTAACAGTGGTTGGCAGCAGTATTAGACATACATTGATAAATAGATAGTTAGTGATACACTTCTGAAGAGACATATCTTATTAAATACTGGTATTGGCATCTCAGAATAAGTTTTGTTGCGGTCAGCTATTCAGCTTTGGAAGATGCTGTTGTGAGACACAGCAAGTCAGTCTTTTTCTCGAGGCGACTCTTTGTGTGTGTTTTAATTAATAGGGCGTCATTTCAGACTGGGGAGTGCTTAGGCATATATAATTTGTACAGCGTAAAGTAATTGTGGTATTTTGACCGCTTCTGTGTGTTGAAACACGCGAAATATGCAAATGTTTTCTCTCTCTCTCTCTCTCTCTCTCTCTCTCTCTCTCTCTCTCTCTCTCTCTCTCTGTCGTGGGTGAGAGGATTCTGGCGCCGTTAAGGAGAGGCGTATGTAAGTTTTATCATTTTTTTTTATTGCTAATTTCATGCCAGATTGGACTTTTCATTGCATTGCAACTAATTATCAGGGCGGTGGATGTAGTGACGTCATCCCCTGAGTGACGTGTCAGTGATGTCATTAGTTTGGGTAGAGTCTCTTGCCTTCTCTGCCGCATCCTGTATGCAGTGCATTTGAATTTTGGGCGTGTCATATGTGTTTTTTTTTATATAGCAATCGGTAGTTCACATCAGCGTTTAGTGTTTAATAAAGGGAGTATTTTATTGTTGTGTTATCTCTAGGGATTTTGACATGTATTGAATTACTGTGTGTAAACATTTCTTATGTAAGTGGGTATACATTTCTTAGTTTTTTTACTGTTTTTTTTAATAATTACACACGTACGTGTGTTATTTTGGGTTCATACATGCGTGCATGTAAAGTGGGAGCGGGTGTTATAAGCTTACTTGGCAATCGGTTGCTTGGAGACAGGAGAGGCAAGCTTGTCTCCTTGGGGTGCACTAAGTCTTTTTTGTAGGCTTCAGCAGGGCTTGGATGGGAGAGTAATAGGGTGAGGTGTTGCTCGGAGGGGGTGAGGGACGAATTCTTCTCTCTCTCTCTCTCTCTCTCTCTCTTTTTCGTCCGTCTGCTTGAATTCCATTTTCTATACGTGAGAGTGGATTCCCATTCTCTAATTGGGGACAGTGGTTTTTTTATCCTTTGGCCTTGAGGACGCGAGGCCATTTTGACCCACTTTTGGAATCAGCTGTTTGCCCAGCCAGGTTTTTTTTCCCATGGGACTTTGGATTTAATTGTGAGTGTAACGACCCGGGTGGGTCGTTATGCAGGTTCTTTAACATACTCAGGACGGGGCTGTCATGACTGACGGCAGATGCAACAAACAAAGGAGGGGAAAACAACAAAAACAATATAATGAGCTCTAAATTAATTTATTTACAATATTTACAAGTGAGTCAGGTCTGGTAAAAAGTAAAAACCATAAATACAAGAAAAAAACCAAAAAGGCAGCACTAAACAAAATCAAGTTAAAATAAACAAAAAAAGTAGCTTTAAAAAAAAAAAAAGCAAAAATAAACAACAGCAGGCAGAAAAAAAAAAACATACGTCCTCCATCGGGTCACCAAGACAGCCCTCAGCTGCACAACAGGGACAAGACCCCACAAACCAGAATACCCCGATGGAGACGTCAGGACAGCCTCACGCTGTCATCAAAGATGAGCAGCTCGTGGTCACACGACTACTCATGGTCACACTCACCTCTACGACGTGCTCCACTTCGTAGGCGTGCTCCAATTTGCTGCTCAGAAACTCGACCAACGTCGACTCCAAAAAAACTGCCTGCTGCTGCTGCCACTGCCGCTACTTTTGCTGCCCTACCAGACCCGACTGGCAGAAAGAAAAACGGCAGCTCACCGACGAGAACATCAAAACAAAAAAAACTTGAAGGTAAGGAGGCAGCAATCCACAAAAGGGAACGAGCGGGGAACCAGCAGTTCCCGCAAAACCATCACTTAACGTGACAGTGACGGTGGTTAATTTTGCAATTAATTGTTGGTTTAATTGATTTTGAATTTATTTGGGGGGTTAATTTAGTTATGGGTTTAATTAATCGTGATTTTAATTTTGGGGTTAGTTTAATTTTGGGTTTAATTAATTTTGAATTTAATTGAGGGTTTAGTTAATTTTGGATCTTATTGTGGGTTTAATTAACTTTGGATTTAATGGAGTTTGATTAGTACCTTCTTTTGAGTTTTGGGAATTAATTGTTAGAGTAAAGAGTATTAACATTCTATGTTTTAGGTTGCATGGGAATTCTTTTCTGGGGAAATTGTTTTTCCTTTTTTTTTTTTTTTTTTTTTTTTTTTGTAATGGGTGTCCTTTCGCAGGACTTGGGAATTTTTTTGCATTTGTGATCAACCAAGAATAAGTGAACGGATTTATTTATGAAGAAGAAAGCTGCAAAAATGAGGAGAGGAAATAGTGACCAGAGATTCCTTAGATCAGCACATTGTTTTGTAGGATGCAGAGATTCAGTCTGCGGTCTGAAGGTTTTTGTTGAAAGTCGGAATAGCCAAAGATCTATGGGTGGCTTGAGTTCTCGGATCCCACGGGTTCGTTACTTGAATTCCAACATGCAGGGACACATTAAGAGATTTTGCCGTGTTAAATATTGAGGCACTTGTAAGAATTATTGTCATCCTTGTCGGTCCTGCCCGTCTTGAGACAGTGTAATGGTAGGCCTGCATTTCAGAATTTTGGTTGCTCAGTTAAGAAAGTTCCTCACGCAAATTTTTCGAGGGGATCTTGTGATCGGCAGACATTGTCTGAAGACCGGTCGGTTGTAAAAAGAAAACTGGATGGGTGTTTCTTGGGATATAGGACTTCTGGGGAACCTCAGGGTCAAAGCCAGTCGTAATTGGGTCTGTCTGGGATTAATGTAAGGGTTTTTATAGATACAGGCACCTCTGTTAATCTGATGAATTATGAGTTGTTCAGATCGATGTTTCCCAATCGCTCTTTGAGTCCTGCTAAAGAAATTGTGAAAATCGACCTTCAAGCAAATAGGTTACAGATTTTGGGATGCGTAGATGTAAATTTATCTCTTGGGGTAGATCTTTGACAGAACCATTTTTGGTTATACAAAGGGGTGCTTTGGAGAATACTTTGTTACTGGGTCACCCGCCATGTTGGAGACGAAAGATCTCGGTTCATACGGGGGTATGCGGGGTAAATGTGGGAGTACCTGGGGTGTTTGTGCCTTATAAAGGAACGGCTGTGTGTGTAGTGCATGACGATGAATCGGGTGTACATGATTGATCTGTGGGTGGATGCTGAACATGTGTCGGTTGATAAGAGGTGTTATAAGGGGGTTTTGACGGATGATGTGGTGCATGGTCCTGGTATGGTTGTGATGGTGAAAGTTTGAGTGGAAGGAGTGCATAAATCCAGACAGATGTTTGTGGATGAATGTAGCGAGAAACTGAAGGTTTTTTTTTGTAGGGGTTCTATAAATAGAGTAACGAGTGAAAGGGTAACTTAGGTGGAATTGCTAAACTGTAATGATTCAGTTTGCAATTATCAGAAAGGTACTTATGCAATCGACTTTGTTGACTAGGCCTTCCCTTCTAATTCAGAGGCTATTGTCAAATGGATTTTTGTAGTTTTTTCAGAGGCAGATTTACAGGCTAGAAGGCAGGTTTTTAGGGATCAATTAGCCAATGCTGATTATAAAGAATATGCTGGCTGTGTAGAAGACGTTCTGACTAGTTTGCTGTCATAGTCGCACTAAAAGGGGATAAATTAGGATTAACAAAAGTGTTAGAAACAAGGTTCCAGGTTGAGGACAAAACCAAGTCTATTTTTGTTCCTTCATATAGGATCCTTTAAGATTAGAGAGCAGGTAGAGCAAGAGGTTAATAGGTGGGAGGAAGAAGGCATCGTTAAGCCCAGTTCCTCACCTTTTAATTTTCCATTGTCGGCAGTGCCTAAGAAGGATGGTTCAGTCCGAGTTTGTGTAGACTTTAGGAGGCTGAACGAGAAAACCATTCCTGATCACTACCATGAGGTGTGTTTGCTAGTTTTATTCGTTGAGATTGGGGCAAGAACATTTATTCCTCAATTGATCCGATGCAAGGGTATTTCCAAGTACCACTTAGCAAGGAGAGTCGAGAGTGCACGGCTTTCTCTTTGCCGAAGGGACATTATGAGTTCACGCGAATGCCATTTGGCTTATCCGGCAGTCCGATGACATTTACTAGGCTAATGAATACTGTTTCTCATGGCTTGGTAGGGAAAAAAGTCTTTTACAAATGGATGATATTCTAGTTGCCACTGATTCGGTAGAAGATCATTTAGAAGTTCTTAGGGAGGTTTTTAGGAGGCTTAGATTAGCGGGTTTGAAGATAAAGTTAGCTAAGTGTAATTTTCTCAAGAGGCAGGTAGTATATTTGGGTCATGCCATTTCTGAAGAGGGTGTTTAAGTGAATGGTTTTAAGGTTAGGGCAATTGTAGATTTTGCCACTCCCAAGAATAAAAATTTTTGGGCATGGCTGGATTATTCCGTAGATTTGTGAAGGGTTTTCCTGTTCCGGCATCTCCCTTGACAGATGTCCTGAGGGATGATGTGCAGTTTGTATGGGGAGATGGACAGCGAGTAGCTTTTCAGAAGATTAAGAGACGTAAAAGAGTTTCTTAGAGGGGAATTAGTTCGGAAGGGTTATAAAGTGTCTTTTGCAGTGCTTGGATTAGAGGGTAATTTGTTAGTTAGGAAAATTAGATACAGGCTGAGGAACAGTGAGGATAAGGGTGATACGATGCAAATAGTTGTTCCTAGGGGTTTAGTACCTACGGTGCTAGATATTGTTCACGGTAGGTCTGGCAGTCTGCATTTAGGGATTGAGGAAACGTATCAGAATGTACAGGGACACTTCTTTTGGAAAAATATGCTCACATCGGGAGAAGACTTTGTGAGAAGTTGTTCAGTTTGCAATGCGTGTAAGCCATCAAGGGTTGTTTCTTGTAAATTGGGTTCATTCCCGATTCCTAGCAGACCCTCATCACAATTCCATGTGTACCTTCTGAGGAATTTTTGTGAATCTAGTTATGGCCATAGGCACCTGTTGGTGGTTGTTGACGAATTAACTAGGTTCGTAGAGATTTTTCTGTTGAAGCATAAAACAGCAGAAGAGGTGGCAGTCGCATTCTTTAACGGATATATATGCCATTATGGGGTTCCTGAGGTTCTGATTACAGATAATGGTAGAGACCTTGTGAATAGGACATTAGAGTGTCTTGCGGATGTAATGGGCATTCGGAAGGTCACTATTATTCTCTATGGACCAGAAGCTAATGGGTTGTGCGAACGAACAAATAGGAATGTCACTGAAGCTCTCTGGATGACCGTAGGTGGTGACGACGTGAATTGGGATCGATATATTCCACAGGTGCAACATAGTATAAATATGATGGTTAGCGATACCATTGGAATGTCTCCCAATGAAGCGCTGTTCGGTTACCCAGCGCGGGGTGCCTTCGATTTGTTGCCTATTCCATCGTGTGATGACACATTCAGGGCGCTTGTTTGCCCCACGAAAGAGAGATATGCACGTCTTGCTAAGAATCTTGAAATGAAAACGCGCGACGCTGTGAGAGATAAGGGTTTTTGTGAAAATAAATGTCAGGAATCAGGTGAACTATAAGCTAGGTCCTAAATGTGAAGGTCCTTCTCGGGTTGTGGAAGTAAAGAAGGGGAATAGATTTGTTGTGCTAGATGAAAATACGGGGTGTCTCGGTTGACACATCTAAAATTAAAAAGACAGGGTAATGGGAATCTTACGTGTTAATTCCTGGTTTTACTGTGGTCATGATAATTTCTTTTCCTCTCTTTTTTCCCTCTCTCTTGTTTTTTTTTTAATGGGTTGTAAATGGGCGCGTAACTTGTAGATTTTTTTTCAACTGGGGAGGATGTTAGTCCGTAGAGTTATACAAATCTTAATTGTCCGACTTTCGTTTTTGCTCTTATGTGTTGCAATTTAGTTGAAATGATGTGCAGCATACACTAGAGTTTATATATATATATATATATATATATATATATATATATATATATATATATATATATATATATATATATATATATATATATATATATATATATATATATATATATATATATATATATATATATATATATATATATATATATATATATATATACATATATATATATATATATATATATATATATATATATATATATATATATATATATATATATATATATATATATATATATATATATATATATATATATATATATATATATATACACATATATATATGAATTTCTTTTCTGTTTGTTTTTATCTTTATCGTTTCGAGATCAAAATATAAAATCTTAGAGATTTTTGCTTTTGTTTTTTTATGCTGAAGTCTCGCATTGACATGACTTTGGGAATCGTGGCATGGGCTAATTTCGTAGTGAGATTAGGCCCGTGTGTTGTTATGTAGGAATATTATGATGGGTAGTAGTCGTCTGGCGCAATATCCTTGAGTATAGAGTTTCAGAATAAAGTTTTGTTACTTAGGATCTTTTTTGTTGGGGAGGTTAATTAGTATGTTAGACGGAATCTGTCTGATCTGTTATAGGTTTGGGTAAATCAGTTAGGGTTTAGGATAGGATTAGGAAGACTTTAATATGACTTCCATGTTTAGATTTTTCATTTCTCTTTTATAATTAAAAGGGTTGTGCTGTTGATAATTGTAGTTGCTGTGATCATAGGAGCGATTGCCAGTATGGCAATTGCTATTTTGCTGAGAATTGAGCAGGTATCGACAGTATTTGCTAGCCAGGGTAAAACTTTGATGACTTTACGAGATATTTTACCTCTCAGGTGTTTAGAATTGCCTTCAATGAATTCAGTAAATTGGTAGGGTTCTCAGATAATTTCTATTGGGAAGAATTTGTATGGGTAGTATCTTAAAGTTACTGTACCTGATAGAGGGTTGATTGTGGAAATTCCAGTTAGCAACTTGGAATTGTTTCACAGTTTTATCATATGACCTTTTCCCTAGTAGTTTTGAGGGTTCAGTAATAGTATGGCATAGTGAGTAGACTAGATACCTTTTCGGGGTGACTGTCGAAATGACCAACTTACATTATACACCGATTTTTTGAAACTTGCAAGTTTCAAAAAATCGGTAACCCTGATTGCAAACATATATTTAAAGTTGAAGATAAAATCAACAGGTTTTAAAAGAACTTAATACCAAAAATATCATCAATAAAGATACTTATGAAGAGTTACATTGCTCAGGTACGTCGTTTGGAATTTTATATGGTCTGCCTAAAATACACAAAAAGACGGAATTCCAATGAGACCAATATTGTCATCAATCCACGCTCCTAACTATAAATTAGCCAAATATTTAGTACCACTATTAGAACAATTGACTTCTAACCAGCACACTTTTAAAAAACTCCGAGGAGTTCAAATCATATATTTTATGCCAAGACTCTGATTTATATATGACTAGTTATGATGTTGAGTCATTATTTCACAAATGTCCCAGTGGAGGAAACAATTGAAGTTATTTTGGATAAAATTTTGTCAGAACCCAATGACACTTATTTTAATTATGATCGTTGTCTTTTAAGAAATTGTTGGAGTTAGCAGTGCTGGACACTGCTTTTATTTTTAATGGTTGTTTGTACAAACAGATAGATGGGATGGCAATGGGATCACCTCTAGGCCCCACGTTTTCCAACATTTTCATGTGCTCCCTGGAGGAGCGCATGTTGGAAAATTGCCCCTTAGCTTTTATCCTCTTGTATATAAACGGTTTGTCGATGACACCTTCGTTCTTTCAAATCAGCTTTCATGCTGATCAGTTCCTCTCGTACATTAACGAAGTACATCCGAATATTAAGTTTACATTAGAAAGAGAGGACAATAATCAATTACCATTCTTGGATGTTTTGGTGTTCTAACATAATGACAGTTTTAACACTTCCGTTTTTAGAAAAAGACTTTTACTGGTCTGGGTTCAAACTTTTATAGCGCTTGTTTTTATTATTTTAAACTAAATTCAATTTTACTCTCCTCCACCGGGCTTATACTCTAACCTCTTCTTGGGACTCTTATCATAAAGAAATAATTTTCTTGCACAAATATTTTACTGATAATTGGTTTCCATCTCATGTTTTCTTTAAACACTGCAAGAATTTCTTAAATAAGAAACTATCTCACTCGGCTGTTATAAGTACAGTACACGGAAGAAACTCTATGCAGCTATCCCATACGTCCTAGACGATAAATTTAGAAGTAATCTGAAGTCTGCAATAGAAAAACATTTTAACATGTTGCAAGTCATTTTAATACCAAAAATCCACTTACAATAGGGTCCCTTTTTAAATTTAAGGATAGAATCTGCCCAATAATGCACTCGTCAGTCGTATATAAATATACTTGCCCCAGATGTAATTTGGGGACTTACGTGGGATCGACTAAACGATTGCTGAGGGTCAGAGCAGATTCACATAAAGGTGTTAGTCACCGTACTGGTTGCAGATTGTCCAATCCAGAATTTTCTAATATCAGAAATCATTCAAATATATGTAATACAAGTATTGATTATTCTGACTTCTCTGTTTTGGGCCAAACAAGTCATCCACACGAACTGCTAATTTTGGAATCGTTATTCATAAAACAGCTAGTTCCTAAGTTGAACTCACACACCACCTCTGTTCAGTTGTATCTGGCTTGAGCCAGTTTTCTTTGCTGCTTTCCTTTTCCCTTTTAGTCATTCAGTCTTCAACCTTTTAGTCTAGCAGGTGCTTTTATGAACTGTCTTGTTTTAATGTATATTTATATAGTATGTTGAGACTCTCTTGAAGTCGTTAGTTTTATTCCATGTATTTTAATTTGTAAATTTTCTTGTTTAGCCTTGATGATGTAACAAAGTGTTACGAAACGCGTCGGCAAATAAATACCACCTACAGATGACCGACTATCTCCTTGTCACCCTGACCTGAGATATGCTGTGGCCTACTTGCGCCAACTACTTCTGTTTTCTCTCTCTCTCTCTCTCTCTCTCTCTATATATATATATATATATATATATATATATATATATATATATATATATATATATATACTGTATATATTTATATATAAACACATACACATTGCAGATCTTTCATCAGTGAAACAGAATTCAATAACATTTTGTTCCAGCAAATTATCAGAATAAATTAGTAGCCCGTGTTTCGTCATCCCTGATTTCCAGGATTATATTTTATGTTCCTTTTTCAGTCCCACTGCCTCTCACTCTCTTCCTCAAAGCTGGTGCTTCTGCTCCTTCCCTTTTCCTATTCATGCTTTTCAGTTTCACTCTTTTCCTCACTCCTCGTCTCCTCTGCTGCTGGTTTCTTATTGGCTCAGCATCGACCTTCTCTCTAACCTTCGTAGGAGAGAAAAAGTTTATCTTATCCCTGAACGGAAGAAGAAGATTTGGACCTTTACACCTTTACAGACCAAGTCTAATTTCGAGTCGAGTAGTTTACTGAAGTTCTCTCTCTCTCTCTCTCTCTCTCTCTCTCTCTCTCTCTCTCTCTCTCTCTCTCTCTCTCTCTCTCTCTCTCTGTCCAGATTGAAAGGAGAAAACAGAATAAAAAGGAGTTGCATTCGAAAGTATGTGAGGCCACTTCTATCCTTTACTGATCAGAGGGAAAGACAGTACTTTGGAATCAAGTTTAAACGAAGAAATAAGGAAATGAGAACGTAAAAAAACAATAGAGGAGAATTGCCATGATAGGGAGACGACGAAGGTGGTGAGAAAAACTGAGATGTCCTTTTCCCAATTGTTGGCTCAGACAAGGGGAATTTCGGGTAAATGGAGGTTTCTATAAAGTAGGGTGTTCTATCAAGGGGTGAATTGATATATTGAATATAAGTTGAAATATGAGTTCTGTTGTAACATTCATGTAGGGATGTTTTAAATTATATCTAAAAGAAACTAAACTGAATTAACTTCAACTTGACAACTTCCACAAATCACTGTGTTAGCCACACAATATTCAGAAGCTTTATTTCGTTATTTCACTGATTTTTCACTTATATTTAACCTTGTTTTCTATTTATTATACCCTGCAAGGTGTAGTGCCATCAGTGCACCTTACGTGGGGCGCTGTAAGCATTATCAAAGTGTGTTTGTAGCGTTTCTTCGGCCCATAAATGCACCCACTTCTTGGCCTTATTTACCTCCGTTCCCAATCCCTGTCTTCAACCTTGCTGTCCAACCTCTCTGACTATTACCTCTTACTGCAACTGTGGCGTTTTCACCCAGTTCAACCTCTAGATCCTCGTACTTCATCTCTTTTATTTTATGGCTTTATTTACTTTGCTGTCCAAACGCTACAGCTCTCTTTTCACTGCTTTTATGGCCAGAAGTGTCCCAGTGCTTAGCTTGACAACCTAATTTCATATTTCTTTTTATTATGAATGAAATTCTTATCAGTTTACCTTGCTGTCCAACTATCCTAACTCTCTGCAGTGCCTGGCTTGATAGCCTAAATTTCATAAACTATTTATTATTGAGATTATTTTTCAACGATAAAAAACTAAACATTTTTGTATCCCTTTCCCAACTCTGCTGTTTATCTCAGCTGTTCCTGAATAGAGAGGAACTCTCAGGTCCAGCAGCAATGTTTATTAATCACGGCGCGCGGGAGAGTAAAGAAAACGAGATTGTACGTTGAATAATAATCAGGAAAGGAACAGATTACGTATAGGAAAAGCATTAAGTGGTATTGAATATTCACAGACAAGCTTCCAACCCCTGAAATACGTTTACACTCTCACCTTGGGAACTAACATAGATGAAAAGAGCGTTATAAATGTATTGGAAACTACAGAGCACAGATCAGATTTTTGCATCCTCTCTCTCTCTCTCGCTCTCTCTCTTGCAGATTATTCATTCAATAACAGAGCGTTGATTCATTCCGTTTGATTCCAAAAAGTTGCAGTAGAAAATAAAATAAATTATGATTATATTTGTACAGTGTTCAAGATTATCAACAATTAATATAAAAAAAAATGTGATGTTGAATAGTGAACATTGTATCTATTCTTATAATATTCTCATAGGAAAAAGCCCAACAATACACCCTTCTTTAAATATAAAAAATAAGTTGAGTTAGAGGCAGCACATTATGTTGGCATTCACAATGTATAGAAAAATTTATAACTGAAAAAAATGCAGACCATTTTTGTTGTCATAGCTTTGTATATTTACATTATCACTGATGTGAGAAATTAATGCCTATTCTTGAGGAAGCCTACGTGAAAAGGTAACAGCTTCTAGGATAGAAGTTTGAGCTTATAAATATATATATATATATATATATATATATATATATATATATATATATATATATATATATATATATATATATATATATATATATATATATATATGTGTGTGTGTGTGTGTGTGTGTGTGTGTGTGTGTGTGTGTGTGTGTGTATTCCTTAGTGCGTTTGTCGCACGCAGCCATATTATGAATGAATTGTACCACATCACCGTGACTCTTATACAAGCATTAAGCTACAAACGTCTTCTATTATCCAATTCGCTCTACCTCGAAAATAATATATTAAGGCGTCACAGTAGTCTTGAGTTCTTGTCTTCAGTGGTTCGAGCCCACGAGTCGACGAATTTATTGTCAACTAAAAAATTCCCTTTCGGGTAACATATATGAAAGTATATTACTCCCGAGGTAGAGTGAATTGGATATTAAAGGACGTTTGTAGCTTAATGCTTGTATATGAATCACGGTGATGTGGTAAAATTCAATCATAATATGGCTGCGTGCGACAAACGCACTACAGGGTTAACATGGCAGAGGTGGGTTGATATCGATCTTAATTGCAAGTACCTGTGCTCGACAGTGTATGTATATACAAAAGTATATTATTATTTTTATTTTTATTATTATTAAAATTTATAAAAAAATAACATCACTGAATACTACCAATAACTCTGAAACCAGCAGGAGTATTATTAAAAAATCCTGAAGTCAATATTTACCTATCAGTTAATTAACACTTTTTTGTTCAGGTAATAGCCAGGTATACGTCTGCCTTTAAAAGCGAGAAAATATACGCAGATGAAAAAGCAATTTAAAAAAGAAATATGCCATAATTTTTCTGTTGGTTGTGGTTGCTCATTATCACGCCAGAAAGTTGCATAATTTGTGCAGGCGAACGAAGAATTTCATTTCCAGAATGTCACAGCACAGTAAAAGCATAATTGGCCTCTCTTGATGTTGATGTTGACAGAAATAAAGTCTAGGTAATAATAGCTCATTTTTGCAATGGTTTTTGTTTTTGTAATGATAAACAAGAAAGCCTAGTGCAAGCAATAAAAACAAAAATGACTTTTTCAATGCTTGAACTATATAATAAACCGCTAAATAAAACACAAACTATTTATAATCAATTATATAAGCTCCATACCTTTCTTGAAACTATAAATCATAAATTAATAAAAATAATAGATAAAAAACTGGAGATTATTTTCAATCTGAAATAGTGGAATCTGTTTCTTGTTCTTTATCTTTATCACAAATCGATATCCTACTAGATAAATGATCATTTAAGGATATTCTCTATCTTTTAACGACATATTGTAAACGGGAAACTCAGACCCCTACTTCTCATCAATGAGATTAGTCTACACCTTCCCTCATCACAGAAGAATCCATCGGTCTCATAAATTACTGACGAGGAAAAAAGATGCGAAATCTCCAGAGAAACAGAGGCTTTTTGTTGGGAGCCGATCTATCAGGGAAGAAGGAAATTTATAAAGGGAAGTTCTCCAGTCGAGCTTTTAGATAAGAAATGGCTCTCGACTTTCAATATTAGATCGGGGCCTTTAAGGCGGAGGAAACAGCCGCCGAACCTATTTTTGCTTTGGTCATTTGTCCTCTCTCGAGTTTTTGGGATTTTTATTTTATTATTATTTTTTTCTAAAATAGATAGCAAATAAGTGATAACTTTCGTCAGTTTGGAACAACGCATAAAGAACGATTAACTCTTTTTTGTTCTGCTTTTCGTTGGATGTTCTTAAGATCGACCGAAATATATATTTTTCTGAAGGAATTTTGTATTAATATTAATTATGTTACCTATCTGCCATTATTATTATTAATTCATTTATTATTATTATTATTATTATTATTACTACTACTCAGAAGATGAACCCTATTCATGTGGGAGAAGCCCACAGGGGCCATTGACTTGAAATTCAAGCTTCCAAAGAATGTGGCGTTCATTAGGAAGAAGAAAGAGGAAATAAAAAGGAAATAAAGAAAGAAAAGATCTCATTTATTAAAAAAGAAAAGATAAAATAATAAATCAATAAATAGATAAAAATGTATTAAAATTCAAGGAGAACAGTATTAGGATAGGAATGCATTGCATTACTACCTGCATCAGGTCTGATGAATTACTGATTTCCAATTTGATTTATTTTGTTGATTGGAATATTTTTTCTATAGCCCGGGCATAAAGGAATAAGCCTAGTTAGGTACACAGTTCATATCTTTCTATACACTTTTAGCCATCACTTTAATAACGCGAAAAAAAGTAACTAGCCGTTTTTCAAATGAAAATTAAAGAATGATTTCAAAAGGAGAAGGACGAGGGCCATTGTCTCACAATTCTCCAAAGAAACTGACGAAAAGAGACCACGTAGATATAGGACGCAATATTAATGAAGCTCAAATGGTGAATTTTCTTCGTCATTCGTCCTAATAAACCAATAAACAGAATATCTAGTTTAAAATTCAGGAGAGAGAGAGAGATAGCAATGAGAGAGAGAGAGAGAGAGAGAGAGAGAGAGAGAGAGAGAGAGAGAGAGAGATTGGAATATTTTTCTATAAACACACATAATGGAATACTGTTAATTGCTGTAAGTATTTTCATTAGATTGACTTTAAAGTGGATGCAAAAGACGCCATTTTTTTTAGGGAAGAGAGAGAGAGAGAAAGAAAGAGAGAGAAAAGAGACCACGTAGATATAGAGTACCCAGCTCCCTTGGGCCAGAGAGACTGAGAAACTTTTCACCTCCTACCTTAGAATGCTTCTAAGTCTATTCCTTATATTTACCTCCCATAATAACAAGAATAGAACAGAAAGAGAGAGAGAGAGAGAGAGAGAGAGAGAGAGAGAGAGAGAGAGAGAGAGAGAGAGAGAACTTTTCACCTCACATGGTTCAAATTCAAGTTCTGACATTCACAACTTAATAACAAGGTGGGAGAGAGAGAGAGAGAGAGAGAGAGAGAGAGAGAGAGAGAGAGAGAGAGAGAGAGAGAGAGAGAGAGTTTCCAAGCAGTCAAAGAGAAGCAGACTCCTTCCTCAGACAGACCGTGGGCCACCAATTGTCCTCCATCACCCCCTCCCCTTTGGGATTTTATGGGATGGTCATTTTCATAATCCTTTCGTTATTAAATAATGGATTTGAGTTGTCTGCCAAAAACTATCCTGTGTTTTTATCGATTACCACCAATTAAACAGGATAACATTTTTCTTTCTTGTTGTAGGTTAATAGAGGTTTTGTGGAGACTGATGTTGTGTTTTATTATAAATTCTCTTTGGATTTTGTTATAGACTTAATTCTGAATAAATTGGTGAAAAAGTTTTCAGGACTTTTATTCAGGAACAATAACTTAACAAGGCGAAGAGTTTCAGTGAACCAATTAAAAGGTCAAATCTCAAGACATTCTCAATAACTGAAAAGTCAGCAAATGTTACAGGAAAGTTGAAAAAGACCCAAGAAATAACAACTGAAAGAATGTCTTTGGTCATTAATTTTTCTTGCAGTAGAAAATAAAATCATTCTAGAAAGAGTCCTAGGCTACCCGGGTCCAGTTCCATGGGCACTGGCTACTGGAGATGGAGTACCCACAAAAACAGACAAATCTAAGTTGTAACACCTACTGGAGAGTGATACACATAGAGCCTCAAAACCTATTCAAAATAAGAACAAATGGAAATGCTATGATTCAAGCTCAAGTTGCTCTGCCTCACACATTTGGGGAGTTATCGGGAAGTCTGTTCACACAGCTCCCTAGAGAACCTCATGTCGATTTTATGACCAACTCATATAATCCAGACTCAATAAAAAGTGCTGGAAGAAATAGAAGAGGATTTCTGCAGTTTGACGATCAAGGGCCCATTAGTAAAAATTCCCAGAGACTTGAAAAGCTTTTTACTCAATGACAAGAATAAGCAAAGACTTACACTTTTCCTTCTAAATGAATGGAAGCAAGGCAAATGTGCTAGGATGCTGATGGAGATGATGCACTTGTTTGACAACCACTGATGGACAGCATGCAATCAGTGAAGATATTGAAGAACTTGGATCCTGCCAAGAGGAAGCAGACACCAAAATTGTGTTCCTTTGCTTGCACATTGCAGCTCAAATCAAAGCTCGCTTGATTCAAGTATAATTCCACGACCACCTGACACTGACGTTTTATTCTTCTTCTTAAACATACTCAGAAAATAACACAGACTGTTTTGTTTGATGCTGGAGTAGCCAATAAAAGACGACTGATAGACATTCCAAGTGTCATCCAAGATGTTGGAAAAGAAATTTGCTGTGTTCTTCCAGGTTTGCACGCATTTAATGGCTGTGACACAACAAGTGCCCTTGTCAGAAAGGGCAAAATTGTCATTGTTAAAATCCTTAGACAGTATTTAGAGTTCGTTGATACATTTGCCCAATTAGGAATCTCAAATGAAATTCCATACTATGTTCTATCCGAGCTTGAACACTTTGCATGCCTTCTCTGTGATGGATCGTCTAGTAGAGACATCAATAAATTAAGACATGAGAAGTTCGACCAGCGATTCACTAACAAGAAGTCAAAAGCTCTAGTCACAAGCTGTGATGGAGTGGACATGGCACTCTTGCCTGCTTGCAAGAATTCATTGAAAATGCACACCAAAAAAGTGAATTATCAGACCCTAATTTGGAAACAGGCAAGCACAGCGAACCCAAATTTACCTTTGCCAGAACTTCACGAGTGGAAAATTTCAGAAGGAAAGATGGAATCCAAAGGGTCAGAAGGTGAACTCATTCCACAGGAACTGTAGACGTGTTGTTGGAGGAGCCCGAGAGGATACCAGATGATGATGATGATGAAGACCCTGAATTTGTTTTTCTTGTAAAATACATTTTGAAGATGAATTTTAAAAGATTATGACCAGCTATGTTTATTTATATACTTTGCAGTAAAAACAACTCTTCTTTATTGTGAATTTGCATAAAAAATTTAAGATAAGGATGATGTTCATTCAAGAACTTGTGGTTCCAATGCTGCTTGTTATTATGTCGAGTTATTGTCTTAAAAATACTTTCCATCATTAAAATGACTTAAAAATTTCAATTTTCAATGGAAAGAATGTGTACTCAGATAGAATATGCCTGGCATCTGAATGCAGTTTTTCTGTATTTCTAGGGGCCTTCCGCAAAATTCGTGTTTAAAGTTTGTAAAAAAAAGTTATGCTATTTTTTTTTTAAGATAATTCGTAAAATTATAGTTGTTATAGAAGCATTTACAAGTAATATTATATTTATGTTGCTACTTGAGTAATTCAATTAGGCATCGGTAAAGAAGTCAAACCAGATTTCCTGAACTGTTCAGCACCAGTAGTGTAATTGAAAAGTAATTATGTCGTCATATGATATCTAATAATGATAGCTGTATAAAATACCCAGAAGCTGTTTAGGCTAGCTATGTAATGCATCTTTCAGTTTTCCATGTCTTGTGATATGTGATGATTGCAATTATGATAAAAATGTCTTACATTTAAATACAGTGAATCATTATTTCAGAAGATTATTCACTGACTCTTCGTAAAAAAAAAATTATGAGACGTTACCCAGTTCTTAAGATTATTCATGGACTTAAACATTTGGAGATTTCCTACAAGAAATATTCAGATTATAATTATGTTTCACGTGCATTTTTTATCGTGCAAATGGTAAGAGATTTAATTGAGTTCCTTATGTTGCTTCACTGTACTTGCAAGGAGAATTACTTTTGCCTTAAATATAATGAATAAATCATATATCCTGTGCATAGGATCTAGCTCGGAATTAAATATTTTATTTAATGCTTAATTTTCAGAACCCTTATTTAAACAAACGTTTCTTAACATTAGAATTAAAGTGTATGTTTTCTTCTGCAGGAATCTCTGAAAATCATGCGATTTGCGGATTTTGTAATGTTAGGGATATTAATACTTAAATTCCGTATGTATTTTCACTCTGGCAGTCAAAAACAGCAGAGTTCAGGTGGCAGATAAGCAGAGTTCTGCAATTATATAGCTTCGAGATTAAAAAAAATCTGTATCAGCAAAAATCGTCAGGGGGAGGGGGTTTCGGTACCTAGCCCATGAACACTTCAGAAAACTCCTGCCCAGTCTCTGAAGGGAAGCCGTAGAAGTGTCATCCCGTGTCAACGCCAGGACTCACTTTTTCCCTTAGAAGTATCCCTGGGAACTTTCGGCGATTCTGGGTCCTCCGAAGGACGAAAATGACAAGATAAAACAAGTCTCACAGAAGTGTTCGAAGGCAGAAGGGTGACTTGATTCTTGAGAAATGCGAAACAGAGTTGCATTGATTTGGGGTAGGTTTCTCTTGGCTGAAATGCTGAAGACACAGGAGTAGAAAAGTAGGGTATATAAGCCACTTACATATTATGTGTGTGTTATTTTTTTTTTTTCTCCTCTACCAGTCCTTTGGATGTATTTCTTAACATAATATCACAAAAATTCAATTCGCTGATCTGTGATCCATCGCTATCCACAAATTTACATTAAATTTAAGCACAAGAATTCCAATACTTTTCTTAATAAATCTGAACCAATCTTCCCCTTCACCCTTACACCTGCCGCTTTCACTTCAGCGTCTGAAAAAAAAAAAAAAAAAAATCTTCCTCCGATATCATTTCTTCATGAGCACCGAACGCCATGCTGTAAATTCAGAATATTCTTTTACTTACTTTTTATTCCAGTAGATGCTCATATAAGTCAGACGTTCATTGTGAATAAAAATAAAATTGAAGGTTTTTCATTTATCTATTTATTTATATATTTATATTTATATGTATTTATATTCTTATTCATTTATTCATAACTCATGACGAATAAATGGTATATAACCATTAATAATATTGAAAAAAATCCACCGACTTGAACAGAATCACTGTAGATTTTGCTTGCTGCAAGTACATGTACGAGAGAGAGAGAGAGAGAGAGAGAGAGAGAGAGAGAGAGAGAGAGAGAGAGAAGAATGTTTAGTTTTAAAAATATTCACAAGCAGCTGTAAAAATTATGTTATTAAAAAAAAAACATGAGCATAATCACATTTTGTTTACTTATTTTTAAAATGTCAGTTTTGCTATATGAAGTTAATGGCCTCGTGACTGTACACCAATATTTAACATCAGAGCTGCAAAAAAGAATTGTATAAAAAGTTATATATTTTTACAAAGTGATATATTTCTTTATTTTATGCTACTTTGGAGTGCCACATATGTTATAATATGTAGGTAATGATGGCCTTATAACTGTAAAATAATATTTTACTTGAGATATGCACAAAAGAATGTGTATAAACTTTTATATGTCTTAAGGAATCTTACTTTATCTTCTTTTCATGTTACGAGAGATTAGCCTGATCTTCTTCTCTTACTTTCACTTTCTTCTTGAGACCACTGAAGAAAACAAAACAATTTTTCCAGTCTCGTTCCCTTCAACACAACGGTATAATTATTCACACGAATGTCGGGGAGGGAAAAGAATTGGAGAGAACGCAGACAGTGTTCCTTTCTTATTTTCTACTGCAAAATTAATGGGCGCTGCTATGCTGCCCAACGTTGGCTGCTTTCCTTCTGAGTTCCAAGAAAATAAAAGAACATTACATTCAGTTTTTCCTGTGAACTGTTTTCCAAAGAGGTCTTTTTTTCGTTTTTGACGAATGAGATATTTGTGAATTACCTTGTTGTGACCTATGACCTATTTTGTCTCATGTATGTGTATATGTACTGTATATATATAAAACACACACACACACACACACATATATATATATATATATATATATATATATATATATATATATATATATATATATATATATATATATATATATATATATATATATATATATATATATATATATATATATATATATATATATATATATATATATATATGTGTGTGTGTGTGTGTGTGTGTGTGTGTGTGTGTATGTGTATGTAATCTGTATGCACAAACACACACACACACACACACGCGCGCGCGCGCACATCGAAAACCCCAAAAAAGCCACACTAATATTTCAGGTTATCAACACAAGGTAGTTTTTAGTTTTTTGTAAAACAGAATTGTTAAGATGGCTATTTGTCTGTCCGTCCGCACTTTTTCTGTCCGCCCTCTACTGAGACTAGAGGGCTGCAAATTGGTATGTTGATCATCCACCCTCCAATCATCAAACATACCAAATTGCAGCCCTCTATCCTCCTTAGTAGCTTTTATTTTATTTAAGGTTAAATTTAGCCATAATCATAATCAGGCCACCACCGGGCCGTGGCTGAAAGTTTCATTGGTCGCGGCTGAGAGTTTCATGGGCCATGGCTGAGAGTTTCATACATCATTATACGCTGTGCAGAAAACTCGACTGCGCCGAAGATATTTCGGCGTATTTTTTACTTGTTTATTAACGTGAATAAATTAAGTCAGAGCGTTGTGTTTATTTTTTCAAGTCGGGGTCGTTCATAATGTGTTTTAAAGTTATATTTCTGTCTAATGGAGCAACTTTATTGTTTCTTCCACCGCGAAACAGCGAGTTTTAAAACCTTGCCTGTCATCCATAATCAAAACAGAAGTTGGACATTGGAAATCAATTTACTTGCGTTTTGCGTTTGCTGTTTTTCTGAATTGTTTGATTTTGTCATATATGAATGTGACGTTGATCTGTCTATAATATATATATATATATATATATATATATATATATATATATATATATATATATATATATATATATATATATATATATATATATATATATATATATATATATATATATATATGTATATGTGTGTGTGTGTGTGTGTGTGTGTGTGTGTGTGTGTGTGTGTGTGTATAAACAGAACAACGCCACCATTCATATATTACAAAATCAAACAATTCATGAAAACAACAAACGCAAAACGCGAGTAAATTTAATTCCAATGACCAACGTGTGTTTTGAATTTGGATGACAGGCAAGCTTTGAAAACGCGCTGCTTCGTGGTGGAAGAAACAATAAAGTTGCTCCATTAGACAGAAATATAACTTTAAAACACATTATGAACGACTCCGACATAAGAAAAAATTAAACAAAAATTCTCCGACTTAATTTAGTCACATTAATAAACAAGTAAAATATGCGACGATGTTTCTTCGGCGCAATCTAGTTTTCTGCATAGCGTATAATGATGTGTGAAATTTTCATCCATGGTCCATGAAACTCTCAGCCTCGGCCCATGAGACTTTCAGCCACAGGCCGGTGGTGGCTTGTGTTGTTGATACCTATATATATATATTCGGGTGGTTCTTCAGAGAATCAAAACTTTGTGTACCCGTGTATGCAATTAAATACAGACCTTTTTATGCAAATACAATTGAGTCCTTTATAAGTGATTATTGACACAGCTTAGGTCAGCCGTCGAAAAAAAATAGACAAAATACTTTCTAGAGAGGATTAAGTATCTGGCCAAATCCTGGCACATTTGGTTAAATACACAATACTATTTACTCCTCATAAATATTCTGCTTTTTCTAAATAAAATATAAATTCCCTGAATAACTAACTTAAAATCATGCTCAGAAATTCTCTCGGGACACAGAATTGATCATATTGACATTTTTTTTTTTTATCATTTCCTTTAGAGCAAACCGATTTTACAAAAAGCCACAATAAATTTATGGACAAATGTACTATGCTCCTTATATAAATACACTTATAATTTTTCAAGTCTCATGATGTAAATGAATTCGAATAAGATTGACATATAGATATATTTACCGACCTTAGATTCAAGTTGGTATAAGCTGTTAATATTTATTATAAATTTTCTAATTTCTTATACCAGCAGTCAATTAATATAATGTTGCTAATGTTTCTTTAACTGACAGTTTGGAAAATCATAATACCATGTTGATAAAATTATGGTATGTATATACAATTCTCATTTTCCATTAAAAGACATCTGAAAATTTCATCAAACTCTTTAGAATAGAGGAGGGTGATAGATAGATAGATCAATATTATTATTATTATTATTATTATTATTATTATTATTATTATTATTATTATTATTATTATTATTATTATTATTCAGAAGAAGAAGAAGAAGAAGAAGAAGAAGAAGAAGAAGAAGAAGAAGAAGAAGAACCCTATTCATATAGGACAAGCCCACATGGGCCACTGACATGAAATTCAAGCTTCCAAACAATACGGTGTTCATTAGGAAGTAAGAGAGAGAGTTTGAGTAAGAGTAAGATAGATAGCTAGAAAGATAGATAAATGGATAGATAGACAGGGAGATAGATGAACAGATAGATAGATAGATAGATAGAAAAGGGCTAAACTATATGATGTGGCTAATCTTTCAGCAATTTTAATACAACTCCTTTTCCTAATTCATTCTTTTGTCAATACTGTAACTGTCGCACGGTCCACCCCAAAACAACCCAGTCTCCGCACCTTTCCTCTCAGAAAGGGACCACATAGCACTCCCAAAGAATCACGGTGCGCTGATGAATACCACAAAAGTAAAAATATACCTTTCCTGTGGCAATGCGCTTCAGAGCCGAGAAGGTGAGCGTGCTGCCTTTGACGTCTTACTTGGGAGAAACGCCCGAGTGGAACTATATAAGATTAAGTTCATGGGAAACCTCTACTGTATTTTGCGGACTTCGTTTCTTGGCTCTCCTAAGTAGTAGAGTTTCATATGTGTTCGTCTTCTTTTTTAATGTTAGGAGAGCGTGCGCATTAAAAAGGTGAAGGCGAGAGAGAGAGAGAGAGAGAGAGAGAGAGAGAGAGAGAGAGAGAGAGAGAGAGGTTTAAGGTCTTAGAGAATTGAGTGAAAGAGTATAATGGAGAGAAGTGGTTTAAGGTCTTATATTCTCCCTAATTGCTGTGTACATACAAGAGTATAATGGAAGTCACATATATATCAAGATTATATATATATATATATATATATATATATATATATATATATATATATATATATATATATATATATATATATATATATATATATATATCTTATTTAATTTATTTTAATTCACTTTGGATATATATATATATATATATATATATATATATATATATATATATATATATATATATATATATATATATATATATATATATATATATATCCAAAGTGAATTAAAAATAAATTAAATAAGACTGAATATATATCCATAACAACAGAAATAACAACAATATGATAATAATAATAATAATAATAATAATAATAATAATGAAAAATACCATAGTATGCCTTTTATATTACTTTGACAAAACAACAAATTATAACAACCCAGTTCATAAAAGCAAAACAATCACAACTCACAACAGTTCTCAAGACAAACAAAACAAAAAAAATCCCACCAAAAATTTGTGGTCCATATTTGTGGTTCCCTAAGCATTCGGAATGCAGGAGAGATTTGGGGGGAATTTGGAACAATAATAGCAGAGAAAAAGGGGGAGTTTCAGAACTCCCTTTAAAAGGTCTTGACTTGTCATGGCAGACAAAAATATGAAAATGAACACGGTGTTGTAGGATCTTAGGCTTTACGGGTTGGTGTGGTTTTTCAGAGTTCATGGTACCAATACACACACACACACACACACAGTGAAAAACATCTGAACAATAGCACCACATAATTAGTATTACATTGAACCCAGATTTTTTTTTATCTTAACAAAACAACAAATAACTACCATGAAACAAAACAGTCAAAACCTAGAGCTGTTCCCAAAAATATATACACATACACACACACATATATATATATACACACACACACACACACACACACACACACACACACACACACACATATATATATATATATATATATATATATATATATATATATATATATATATATATATATATATATATATATATATATATATATATATATATATATATTATATATATATATATTGTTTTGAGAACAGCTCTTCGTTACGACTGTTTTGTTTCATGGTAATTATTTGTTGTTTTGTTAAGATCTTTAACAAAAAAATTGGGTTCAATATAATACGAATTATGTAGTGCTGTTGTTCAGATGTTTTTCACTGCTACAATTCTTCCCAATTTTTACCTTGTAATTGGTCCCTTCTCTCTCTCTCTCTCTCTCTCTCTCTCTCTCTCTCTCTCTCTCTCTCTCTCTCTCTCTCTCTCTCTTTCAATTTCACCACTTTGTAATAAGCCCCTACACTCTTATTTAACTGGGCTTCTCACATTTGAATATTGAAAAATCTAATAAAAGGTAATTTGATCAAACTCACAAAACAATAAACAACGTTTGTTGATACATCGCTGTCAATATGTAGCCTTCAGGAAGCCATAACATAGCCCTTCCTATTGCATTCTAGCTTAGCTAAGTGATATATGAAATGGATACCTGTCTCAAATGGACTCTGGGGAGACTAGCTGTAAGCATATATCGTAGTGGGAAGGACAATATAGGAAGACAATACGGGAAAACAATAAAGGAAGACCATATAGTATGTTTGCAAGGACAAATTTCCTCGTCCAAAGTATTATTGCTAATTTGGTGATGTTAGATTTTTACCCACAATATAAAGGAAAGGCTGACTTGTTGCTATTTGATTCTTAGTGTTTCGGAGTGCTAAGTAGCATCGCAATAAATATCTTGATTGTTTACCAATTTAATTCAAAGGAATTATTTGGTAAAGGATGGAACAAACATAAAAAGATAAAGAAGAGTATATTAGGTCCACTGCCCAGAATAAAAGGGAAAGTTTTTTAGGACCTGTTAAAAACCAATATTTGTTCGTCCAAAATATTATTGCTAACAACCATTGCTACTGTAAGATACTTAGTGTTTTGGAGTGCTACTGTACGTTCCATTGCAAGAAATAATTTGAATGGTAGCAAATTATATTCGAAGGAAATGGCTTGGTAAAGGATGTAACCAACTGGGAAAGATGGAAAAGAATATATCATTACCCAGAATACAAGAGGAAATAAATCTTAGACCTGTTAAAACAATCATTCATTTCATATGAACAGTTCACGTATTCGAGAACAATAACCTGAAATTCTATTAAAAACAGTTTTCGTGATAAATCAATTTACAGAAACCTAGGACAGGTAAACAATTCACTTCATTTTCTTTATACTGGTTACTTTAAATATATTAGTTGGTATTCGGTCATGTAACTGATAACAGGCAAATAGCTTTCGACCAATCCTCGACTTTTCTCAATGAAATGTTTGTTTTGATCACAGTGGGTGATCTGTGAACTGAATATTGGAATTGTCACGTCGCTATTGTTGTGTTGCTGGATGCTTGAACGACCGAGAGACACAGGGTCTCTCTCTCTCTCTCTCTCTCTCATGAGATGACAAGAGACAATTTCGACTTACGGACAGGTTATTCTAACAATAATCTCTCTCTCTCTCTCTCTCTCTCTCTCTCTCTCTCTCTCTCTCTCTCTCTTCGTCTTCTTATTGGTGTGTAGCCTGGTTTGAAACCAATGAAAATATATATTTGCACGTTTTTATTTTTCTCATTGAACTTAATTTTACAAATTGATATTATCAATTCACGTAATTTCTCATTCCACATTAATGATCTACTGATCATAAGAGGTCCTATTGCCCTAAAGTTGAAAGTATTATATTATTATCTTTATTTGAATAATATAATGGTTGAATATATTTGCCATTTATCCCAACAAACCAACCAGTTTTGCTTTCTCTCCTCTCGCCCCCCGAAAAACATCTTTTTAATCAAACACTTCAAAGGTCCCTGTATTTTCCTCCTCCTATCTTTTATCGGACATTCCACTTTCCCCTTTGTTCCTTATGCCATCAATCAGTTTCCACGTTTTAATGTAGTTTTTCTCATTCGTGTTTCTTTCTCGAGATCGCCTCTATGACTTTCGCCAATTCGAGAAATCCAAAGAGGTGAAATTGGATAGTAGGATGGTTCTGTTTGTTGCATCCTGGGCGGTTCCGTTTTTTGTATTATGGCAATTTGGTCGTGCTGAATAGGATTCAGCTGCCTTTCTCGTCCGGGTGACGGAGAGATGGCTAAGTTTGATGTTTCCATGATGCCTTATTGGACTTTCAACCTTACGGCTTTA
Source organism: Macrobrachium rosenbergii (assembly GCF_040412425.1). Lineage (NCBI taxonomy): Eukaryota > Metazoa > Arthropoda > Malacostraca > Decapoda > Palaemonidae > Macrobrachium > Macrobrachium rosenbergii. Next base: position 1,082,525 of record NC_089771.1, on the reverse strand, counting down.
TTATTTGTCTGTGTAATCTTTTTAACAATCGAATACAAAGAATTTCTCGTCTTACTTTTATGTTAAAAGCTTAAAATGATATAAACAATAAGAAATTATATGAAACATGGCAAAACAAGAAGACATTTTTCACCCTTACGGTTACATCGTTGGTCTATATCCTCTTTTAATAATCAAATGCACAGTTTTTATATTTTCTTTATATTTTCAAAATAATAAAAAATTGAAGAAATTATATGACAAAGAAGAACACTTGAGACCACTGATTAACAGTTTTCTTTATTTTAGTTTTGGCTGGCCTTAAAAGATTAGATCTATTTTACGTGGCTAAGAACCAACTGGTTACCTGGCAACTGGATTTTTGTCAGCTTATTGTAACAATCCGAACCACATTATGACGAGAAATCAATTTTTATCACCAGAAATAAAAACATCCTAATTCTTCATTGGCCGGTCGGAGAGTCTAGCGCTGGGTCAACTTTTTGATAATCAAATATGCAGGGTTCTTTTCTTTACCCACCCTCCCATGAAGAACTAAGAAGTCCAAAGTTCTTGTTCATTAACAATAATTTTGAGAATTAAAGAACAATACTATATATTCTTGAAAAAAGGACAGTTTACTAATGAGCCGAGCAAATAGAATGTCATTATCAACATAAATCAAATAGAGCATAAATATAGTAAAAACAATACTCATTTTCCATAAGAATAATTAAGACTTATATCAAAGAAATAATTATGAATGTAAACACGAAAACAAAACAAAGGGAGAACAAATAATAGCAAATAATAGATCTTCTGCTCATTAACGTTTAACTTAAACAAAGCAAAAGAGGAACTGGAAACCAAAACATTTATTTATGTTACAACAATGACGAGTGCTCAAAAAACAAAAAAAAAAAAAGAAAACAGTATAAATCCATCCCCACTGTGTTATCATTCTTTCGTTTTCTGGGAGATTTTCGAAGAGAAGAAGAAAGAGATAAAGGGATAAAGTAATTTGGAACTGAATGGTGGTTAAAACCGAGATTTGATGATTGGAGTCAAGTCTAAACTGCCAGGCTCAAGTTTTGTGCTGATAGATTCTATTTTGACGTAAAGTTGATAACTTATGTTTATTATTTATATTTTTCTTTAAAGCAACATACGGGGTATCGAGTCAGTGATCAACTTGCATTTATTAACTTTTTATTGATAGAATGTATATTGACGAAAATTTTATAACATATGTTGATTACATGATTTTTTTTTTACAGCAACATACTGGGTTTCGAATCAGAGATAAAGTTATAGTTATCAATCTGTTCTAGGATTATCTATACCACTTATAAGTAGTTCCTAGTTCCAGACGGGGTAGAGGGTGTAGGCTACATTTTCAGGACACACAAACTTGTAGATGTCATTTCTTTTGAAGGCCTCGGTTGGGGAGGTGAATTGTTTTTTTCTTTTTTTTTTTTTTTTGAGGCCTTCAGCTGAAAACCCTTATGGACAGAATCAACAGACTACGAACCCAAGAAATCTCCAAATGAAACTCAATCACCCTGCAGAGAGAAAGAGAGACAAGCCATAGGAGAAGGTGATAAATAAATAAATATGAGGGAATAGGAAATAAAACGATACACCTGAATCCAGGAGACGCCAGAAGAGAGCAGGAATGAATTTGCTTCTCGCTTGAACAATTGGGTGTAAGATTCCACAATTACATAAGTAAACTATTCATCTTTTAGTTGTAGCCAAGATAAACTCCTAGGAAATTGTTTCATAAGATAAGGGGAGCATTTTTGCATTATTCTAATGGAAAAAAATTGTTTTACATGAAGGGCAGGTCCCACAATACCCTAGTAAATCTAAGGGTACCTACTTCCTGTTGGTAATTCGAGTACTAAGCCCTTTGGAGAAAAGCGTTGTACTATTATCATCGTTAGGAAAATCTGAGAAACAGTTCCTTTGTCCTACTCGGTACGTCGCGGTTCTAGTTATCCTGTTGAATCCTTATTGGGATATCCTTTGTTAATGATTAGAGTCTGTTTTGAAGAATTTGGTCTCTCAGTGATTGATCTACTGACATATAAAATGCATTTTCATTCGATGGTCTCTCGGTTTCTGCAGAAGAATCACACGAAAGTCTCGCTACCCAGGAAGAACAAGAATAATCGTCTCCAGCCCCAGATTTAAAATGCCTTCTCAAAACACATTTATTCTTGGCTCGGTAAATTCTCGAGAATTAAAAGGAGAATAAACTTGACTATCGTTCCCACTACTTGTATTTCAACGGGTCCCCCAAATTGCGACGAGAGATGAGAGTGCTCGACTGTTTTCACGAGAGCAGCAATTTCTTAGGCAAATAACTCAGACGTATCTGAAATGGTTCTCGTTTAAAAACATTACGGTTTTCCTTGTTCCAAATGATATGTTTTTTCCCATTCTAAATTGCCATTCTTGTTAGGAAGTAAGTGTAAGTTTGTAATATTTTTAATTGTTTATATTTAAATACTTATTTCTAGCAGTTTTAAAACTATGATCCATATTGCAAGGTTAGACTTTGTTATATCATTCAAAAATAACTTACATTTTGTTTATTCAATATTTAGGTATAGTGGTAATAACAACTTACTTTTAAGTTGATCCATGTTTTAAAGTTAGATTTTTTATATCATTCAATAAATAAATTACATTTTACCCCTCTAATATTTAGGTATCTTACTAAAACAAATTACTTTTAAGCTGAATATTCAGCAACTGAAACGTCAACAATGTGGTGACCAGGAATTCGAATGAAAAAGTAATTCGTAAGCAACTGGGGTGATTGAAATACTGAGGAGATAAAAGCAGTTTCATCTCAATGTTTCGTGAATTTTTGTTTCAGATACCTCGAAGATATTAGGGATTTGCTTAAACTTTTTTGTTTCAGAATTCCACGAAGATATTAGAGATTTGCTTATTAAATTTTTTCCCACTTGACTCTTTCTTCTTGTTCATTTTCTGAGGTAATCTTCCCAAGAGCAGGGAATATATTACTGAAGCAAGATCAGTTTAGAAAAATGAAATGGGTAAAATTTGCAGAGAAAATCTTTTATGAGAAAGGTAAAGAGGCTAGACAAAGGAAAGAAAGAGAGAGAGAGAGAGAGAGAGAGAGAAGAGAGAGAGAGAGAGAGAGAGAGAGAGAGAGAGATGAATGGGAAGGAATTGACATAATCATCCATCTAAAACTATATATGTTATACATATATATATATATATATATATATATATATATATATATATATATATATATATATATATATATATATATATATATATATATATATACTTTTTTATATATATACATATATATATATATATATATCATCATTACAAGACTGTCGTAACTCAAAAATTTGAAGTTTTGAGTTACATAGCTCATAAGATTGCCCATTTAATTCTGCGTCTTTTGGTAATAAAGTCGTAAGTCTAAGTGCATTTTTGGCCGAGAGATGGCGCTGGGAAGATTTTAAGTCTAAATCAAAATCTCGGTGCAGTTATAGGACTTTGAAACTTTTAAAACGCTTCTCCTGAAAAATCAAGATTTTGGAGTTACGACAGTCTTGTAATGATGATATATATATATATATATATATATATATATATGTATATATATATATATATATATATATATATATATATCTATATATATATATATATATATATATATATATATATATATATATATGTATATATATATATATATATATATATATATATATATATATATATATATATATATATATATATATATATATATATATATATATATATATATATATATATATATATATATATATATATATATATATATATATATATATATATATATATATATATACATATATCATATATATATATCTATATATATATATATATATATATATATATATATATATATATATATATATATATATATATAAATATATATATATATATATATATATTTTATATATAGATATATATATATATATATATATATATATATTTTATATATATATATATATATATATATATATATATATATATATATATATATATATATATATATATATATATATATATATATATATATATATATATATATATATATATATATATATATATATATATATATATATATATATTCACTACACACTAACCTCAGAATTATCATTTACACTAACAATTCATAATGACTCGACCATGTTTTCCTTTTGCCTGAGAGAAACAATGCAATAAAAGAATTTGTCTAGCATATACAATACATTAGTCGAACAATTACACTGGGGTCCGTATTTCTTCGAAAACCGATTTCAAACTGGAACAGAATATAATCCAAAGCTTCCTTCAGATATTCCCAGAAGCAGAAATAATTTCATCATCCAGTGGATCGGTTCCAGTGGGTGAATTTGCAATACTCCACTTAATATACCATGGATGGGGTATTCTTTTCAGTGTGCTGCAATGCAGAATTCGTTGTTTTCAGTGTACAACGGTATTGTTTAGATGTGACCTCTAAACTTTGGGAATGCTTTGTTCAAAGAAGGGGTTAAAAGGACAAGGACAAGGAGAGAGAGAGAGAGAGAGAGAGAGAGAGAGAGAGAGAGAGAGAGAGAGAGACCTTAAAAGGTCTGGACATAAAATATGACAAACCACGAGCACAGCTAATTTGCTTCGAAAGCAAAAAATATTTTTGACACGTGACACGTGTTCCTGTTGTGAAACAAACAAAATTGGCTTTAAACATTTCGTTCATTTTAATTCTATTAAAAGAAATTCCTCTTAGCCAGAACCATATTGATCTTAATAATGTTTTGCTGATTATACATATTTAGCCATTTATGTGGTGTAAATTCAACAAAATACATTTGTCTATTGTTACACAATACGAAGACAAGCTGACTTTTACGCATAACTTGAATAAGAAAAAATAAATTAATTTAAATAGGTCACTTCTATCTTGCCTACATGGCTGTTGAAATGTTCCCTTTCCACTGAATAAAAAAATATTAAATCGTTAAAATTTGAATTCGCCTCGCATGAAGTATAAAATAAAAATAATTCTTTTAGAAAATAAATTAGTCTCCTAAAGGTACTTTTATCTTGTCTGCATAGCTCTTGAAACATTCCCATTCCAGTCTTCCACCACTCACTACTGAGGCAATTTGATCTCTGCTGAGAACAACCGGCTTTGTAAAGTCTGCATTGCTTGCAAGTTTTGGTAGTTCGAAAGCTTAGGACTCTCTCTCTCTCTCTCTCTCTCTCTCTCTCTCTCTCTCTCTCTCTCTCTCCCATGTGCCTCCCTTGCACTGACGCACATTCCTCTGTCATTCTCACACGGATTTTGTAAAGAATTTTTCACACATGATTCTACCTTTGAAAAAAAATTTTGTTTCAAAATTCATACTTGATACTTTGTATTCTGCCATAGGCATGCAATAGCAGACTCAATTTCTTTGCATTTTCAATGTTGATTTTAAAAAGCATGGAGAGAAAAATAACAAATGTAACGTATATTTAATGATAAAAGTTTTGAAAAAATATTACCCGATTATCTAAGGGAAAAATATACTTAGAATTGTTCCACAGCGAAAATTTAACCTGAAATCTACCTTGGATTATAATATATATTTTCTTCCAACGCTGTGGAAGTCATTGCTGAACACTTTCAGGAAAAAAAAAATTCTCGGGCCATTTTTATTTTGCGTGTCTGCGAAGCATGAGTAAAACAACAGCTGCAAAAGGCTTCAGTTCAGTTAACACGAACTCCTTTACATCTAGATTCTGGAAACTTTCGTTCTTCGAAACTCCACAGGGAAGCAATTCCGCGTTTGTCTCAGTTCGTCATTATAGAAAAATGAGCTATCATTAAAGTTAAGTAGCTTATTGAGTAATAACATAAACTCTAATGGAAGTGGAACACAGAAAGAGAATATATTATAAATTCTCTGTCAGACAAAACCTTCACTCCGGCTGCTTTGATAATTACATTGTACTCTGCATTGCTCAAGTGAGGTATCTTAGCAGACATTTTCCTCAACTGCAATATCTATTAGTTTGGTTGTTTATTTAATAAGACATGAAGTCCTTAGAGAGAAAGATATTACAACAGGATATTGTCTCATTATAATATCTTGAAAAAAGGATATTATAATGAGATTTTATCTTACTTAAACCAAAAACAACTCTACATATCTTTTACATATTTATGTACATTTTTTATGTTTTTTTTATCTTTTTTTTACTTGTATTACACTATCACGTCATTACTTTTATTTTTCACGGAAGCTTCTTCACAGTCGAGGCTTCTCTGTAAGTCATAATTAGCAACCAAAGATGAAAGAAAAAATAAACTAGAAAATCACAAACATTTCAAACAGAAGATTATCTCGTCTCCTGATCACTTTTATGCATATTGTATTTGAATAAAAAAAAAAACTGGTTTTCCGTCTCTGTCCACTCATGACGAAAACGTTTATTTACTTTTTGGATGTTCACATCTACATTTTTTTTTTTTTAATGTTTTCCTGTTATACACAATGCTTGAAAATGCCGGGAGAATGATGGTGGAAAAATATTTGTTATTTGGCTACGATGTTTGCTTGAGACCCACTAATCTGTCTGTAACTATTTTTTTTATAGTGGCACTCCTGCACGTCCTGCTAATTAAGATTTTCTCGGCGTTTTCTCATACTCAGGTTCATTCTATGAAGGCGTACGTTCCTTTATATTATTTCTTTTTGATAGCTTTGAATGGTTTTTTATATGGTTTTAATTTCTGCGTATTTTCAGATATTGCTGGGTTTATATCTTTTATGGGGATTCAACCAGAAATTTACAAAGCTTTAATTAAATTAGTTCATAGATATTCCTGGGTTTAATTTTCGTAATGGGGTTAAAAAGATAATTTACCAATTTACATGAAATTAATTCATAGATATTCCTGGGTTTAATTTTCGTAATGGTTATTAAACCAGAAAATTTACCAATTTACATGAAATTAATTCATAAATATTCCTTGGTTTTATATTTCACAATGGGATTAAAACATAAAATTTACCAATTTACATAAAATTAATTCGTTGATATTGCTGGGGTTATATCTCGTAATGGGGGTTAAAACAGGTAATTTACCGATTTACAAGAAATTAATTCTTAGAGATTATTGGGTTTCCGTCTCGTAATGAGGATCAAAGCAGATAATTTACCAGTTTACATACATGAAATTAATTCGTAATGGGAGTTAAAACAAATTATTTTCCAGTTTACATGAAATTCATTCAAATTTATTTCTGGGTTTATCGTTTGTATTGAGGTTTAATACAGAGACATTTCACGAACTTCGGAGAAAGTTATGACCTGAACAAACGCAAGAAAATGTATCTTTTATATACCAGTTACATCAGTAATGATAAAGGAGAGAGAGAGAGATTAGAGAGAGAGAGAGAGAGAGAGAGAGAGAGAGAGAGATTATTAGAGAGAGAGACTTAGTTACCTGTATATTCAGGGCTTCATCAGAAATGCACTTTTCATTATTTGTAACAAACATTTTTAAAAAACCGCAGAATGTCTAAATATCTGCTGTTCACAAAGCAATTCGAATAGCCAATACGTCTCGAAATTAAATATTTCCCATTTTCATTCACTGTTTAAATTACACAAAACTGAAGACACAATTAACAGCAGAAACACCAACGTCTGCACAAGGTACGTCCACTTATTTTGATACAAAAATGTGGTGAAGCTTTTGTCGGGTCTCACTTGCCGTGTCCTCAGGTTGCTAACATAATGAGCCTTCACTCTTTCAAGCGAAATCTCGACCCCTCCAGGCTTAGGCAGAGGTTTGGGCTCATCTCGTTTCTGTAGAATCTTCATAATATCAGGATAGGAAGTGTTATGCTTGAACTAGAAGGATTTTAAATTGTTTGAACTATGATTTGAAAATGTCATCGGTTTTGTTAATGATGGTCCTTAAGGTCTAGATAGTTTTTTGTTATTTTAGCCATTTTATTAGAGTTATTAATATAATTTGAATGTATGTTAGAAAGCTTTGTCTTTCCACAAGAGGCTGGTGAAACTTTCATATAAATTTTCATTGGTTTTGTAAAGATAGTCCAGAGGTCTAGATAGGGTTTTTGTTATTTTAGTAATTTTTTTGAATTGTTAATATAATTTGAATGTATTTTAGAGGCTCCTTTCATCCCACTTTGAAAAGTCTGTTAGTGGACTGACGAATGTTGGTAGGTGCTGGCAAACCTGATATAATAGGTTAAGGTAAATTAGTAAGGAAACTAAGCCTTTCATATAACACAGGATTTTTTAGACAATGAATTGTTTTAAGAGTAAAGTCTTTTTGAATTGTTTAATAGCAACACTGAAATATTCAGTGAAGTTTAACTCTTTACAATTATTCTCATTCATAAATAAGACCTGAGATTGATAAAAATGACTCTACATTCTCTGACTTGAAAAAAAAAAGTTCGATTTATTGATAATGATGCAAAAGATGAGCAAACGTATAAAATATGATTATTGAAATCTTTAATAAACATATTCAAGATTTTCAGAAAACTAATTCTGCTAGCCTTTATATTTTATTTTTGTTTACAAAATTAATCTTCAATGCTAATGATAACTAACTTCACTGATTGTTTAGACTGAAATAATATAAATGATATTATAATCTGTACATAGTTACTGAGTCACAATCTTCAATGTAAATGATAACTGTAATTCTCCTGATTTTTATACTGAAATATTATAAACGATTTTAATCTTTATATTTAATGAGTTACAGATTTGAGAGTACATATGATTATACCATCTTCAGTAAATTTTATTCAACATAGCGTCATATTTAAAACATATTTTTGATTATATTTGATTTAGTTTTTCTGAATATGAAATTACACCTGTAATGTGTCCATCTTGAATCTTTGTACCCCATAATTACATTTCACTTGTAATATTTATAAATAGCAAAATGATGACGCAGTGTTGATAATGTCAAAGCTGTTATAGATATTTCATCAATTAAAATCTGAGTGTGTGGGTGTGTATGTGTGTATGTGTGTGTGTGTGTGTGTGTGTGTGTGTGTGTACAATTGAGAGAGAGAGAGAGAGAGAGAGAGAGAGAGAGAGAGAGACAAGAGCTGATTTTAGTAAAATTTCGTTGCTGATTTTAATGTAATTTTACCTGTGAGTGTCTGAGTGTTTATATGTGTGTGTGTGTGTTGAGAGAGAGAGAAGAGAGAGAGAGAGAGAGAGAGAGAGGCAAGTAACACCAAAGGTAATGTTTCCTTTTCCACTATAGTGTCGTTTGTCGTGTATGAATGTGTGTGTGTGTGTGTGACAAATGAGAGAGAGAGAGAGAGAGAGAGAGAGAGAGAGATAGAGAGAGAGAGAGAGAGAGAGAGATGAATTAGCAGGTGTAATTACGATTTTAATGTCAGATTTTTTTTGTATGGTTGTATGTGTATGAGAGAGAGAGAGAGAGAGAGAGAGAGAGAGAGAGAGAGAGAGAGAGAGAGAGAGAGAATACCAGCAGTAATATTTGCTTTACAATTTTATTGTCAATTTTCCTACGTTCGCGAATAAATTCCAAGAATTTCGAAAAGGAGAGAGAGAGAAAGCTAAGTAATCCTCACCTTCGTAGAAAGGAGAAAGTGATAATAAGAAAGTTCCCTTTCCTTCGAGTCGAGGGAAAGTACGACCGCCCCATTTCTCCCAAAAATCTTCAATGGCCCCATTTATCATCGACCTTTCATTTAAACTTTCGATTTTGGCAATTCGACCTTTTTTTTCTGCAGAAGCAAAACTTTCGTAATTGACTTTAAAAAATTAAGGGATAATTCCATCTCAGCTTTGATAAAGAACCTTGTGAGAATGGTCTGCATATTCATGATTCATAGAATAATTCTGTGGGGGATCATTTTTGCTGATATGAATTATCAACCAGAGGTTAATGCCAAATTATCAAGTCTAGTTGGTAATATTCAGTCAAAAGAATGATTCCATCTCAGCTTTCATAAGAAACTTATGAGATCGATTGTTATATTTATGATTTATAGAATAATTCTGTAAGTATAATTCTTGCAGATGTGAATAATTCTCCAAAGACCAATTTCAAATTGTCAAGTCCAGTTGTTCAATATTCAGTCAGAAATTATATTTAATCTTACAACGTTAAATTGTACACTTTTAATAAAAACCGAAAATTGAATTTTATTGCAACATAATTTGTCAGACAAGTAGACTAAAAACAACAAATTTTTTTTTCTGTCTTATCCAGTTTTGAAGCTGAGAAGTGTCATAAATATGTATTAGCCAATTTGTGATAATTCCCATTCAAGAAAACATAGATATGAAACTGTAAACTGCTGCAGAATTTGTTTAGAGGACAGTATTTTTCCAAGAATGTGTTTTAAAAAAGTAAGTACATCAGTCATTTAACGTAAAACTGAAAGGGAATGTACGTAACAGAAACAGATTTTCCACAGTTTAAAGCAGTTATGAAACTCGATAGTTTAGTTACTGAATCAGTACGAGAAAGATTCTCAGCTTATGCAGTTACTGAAGCATTACAAAAATTATTCTCATCTAATACTGTTAATGAAGCATTACAATAAATTCTCAGCTAACACACTTATGGAAGCATTCCAAAAAGATTCCCAGCTAATACAGTTAATGAAGCATTTAAAAAAATCACAGCTTATTACTGAATGCCACGGTCTTTTAATCTCGAAAGTCTTATAACAAAAGGAATAAAAATTGGAAGAACCATGGTGATTGTCCCTTTTATCTAGGTATTACTGTGGAGACTGTCCCTTTATCCAGGTATTACTGTTCTGTCTGTCCCTTGTATCCAGATACTAGCTGACAAACCGGGTGCTGCACGGGAAAACTCTAAATGACAACCAATAAGCTCTCTCTCTCTCTCTCTCTACTCCTCCCTAACACAACCCCCTATCTACTCTCTCTCTCTCTCTCACTTCCTAACCCTCTCACTCTCTCCCTTTCCTGATGAGATAGTGGCTTGTATTACATTGCCCAGTAAAATTTGACACTGTACAGTATATTTCAAGTTTTCTGTTATTGGAAAACTCTGAATGACAAATGATAAACTGATTCTCTAAGTCTCAAATCTCTTTTTCTCTTCTCTCTCTCTTTCTATCTCTTTTGTGTACACCCCCTCTTCTCTCTCTCTCTCTCTCTCTCTCTCTCTCTCTCTCTCTCTCTCTCTCTCTCTCTCCTCTTTCAGGAAGCCCTTCCACCCACCTTTGGTGCTACTGATGTCTTACCCCAACAGCATTCTTTTCCAGATAGTAAGTCATATGTATACCAAGTTTGGATGAAATTGCTCAGTGTGTTTCAGAGTTATGCTGGAACGTACACACACACACACACACACACACTCACACACACATGCATACATCCATTTGTATATATTTAGATATATTATGGTGGTAACTGTCTCTTTTATCCAGGTATTACTGTGGTAACTGTCCCTTTTATCCAGGTATTACTATGGTAACTGTCCCTTTTATCCAGGTATTACTGTGCTCTCTGACACCTTTAACCATGTATTACCGTGCCGTCTGTCACCTTTAGCCAGGTATTACTGTACTGTCTGTCCCTTTTATCCAGGTATTACTGTGGTAACTGTCCCTTTTATCCAGATATTACTATGCTGTTGTCCCTTTTAACCAGGTATTACTGTGCTGTCTGTCCCCTTTAACCAGGTATTACTGTGCCGTCTGTCCCTTTTATCAAGGTATTACATTGATGAATGTCCCTTTTTTCCAGGTATTACTGTGGTGACTGTCTCTTTAACCAGTTATTACTGCGCTGTCTGTCCCCTTTATCCAGGTATTACTTTGTGACTGTACCTTGTATCTAGGTATTACTGTGTTGTCTGTCACCTTTAACCTACCCTACCATCTAAGTTGGGTCAAATGATGGGCACGTGCCGAATTTTTTCTAGATATATCAAGCGGTTCGGATTTATATTGCTCACTAATATACAAACAAACATGCAAACAAATACAAACATACAAATATTCACTTATATATATATTATTTATATATATATATATATATAAATATATATATATTTTTAGAAAATGTATATATTTATGCTGTGTGTAATTGTGTGTGTGTGTGTTATGTGTTTATGTATCTGTTAGTACATACATTTGATTACATACTATATTTGTTTATTTCTTGTTCATTTGTGTGCTAGTATTTTATAAGTTACAATAATTGAGTTGAACATTTTTAATTTATATTTTATACTTTATAGACAAAAGATTCTGACCAACACTGAGAACCTTATCAGTTGATTTGTCATAATTTGAATATGATTAAAATAATTCTCAGACCACGGGAAACCTAGATATTAGCTTTGTCAAAACAAGCAACGCAATATTTAAACAACCTGTTTAACATCCACTGCTATAAACCTGGGTTTTTCTCCCTAGCCCTCTAAGACACCCCAGTCTTTTAAGATGTTTCATATCTAATTAGAAAATGTCTCTCGGTGAATTTGAATGACAGTGAGCCAGAGTGCAAAGCCTTGTTATATTATACATGAGAAAGGGTGTTTATATGGTGAAGTTACTCAAACTTCTTGTTTGTTTAGGTGATAATTTTTAATTAGAATGTGTTATTAGGTACCTAAGGCTATGTTATTTCATTAATTTTCTTATATAAAAAATTTTAAAACCGTTAGAGATCATTTTAACTAGTTGGGAATGTCTGATAAGATTAGAAGTATATTGGTGGAAAATGCATATTTTGAACAAAAAAATAGATATTTAACAAAATGTCCGAGAAGTTTTGATTATTTTAATTCAAAAATAGTATGTTTACTTTACAAACAGTAATTTATATCCACTGGTTATAAATTTATAACAAAATACTCCCGTTGAAATAAAATATAATGTAGTTTTAATTTCAACAAATTCCTGACAAAAATAGAAAAAATTGTATATTTCTTTTATCATGATATCATTATTATTCCTTCTGTCCAGGAAATATTCAAACATCTCATTACTAACATCTATCTATCTCTCTCTCTCTCTCTCTCTCTCTCTCTCTCTCTCTCTCTCTCTCTCTCTCTCTCTTAACAAAAGTCAGGAGAAAGTTATATATTCCGTTTACAATTATATCATTATCATTTATTCTATCCAGGAAATATTTAGTTGTCTCATGCTAAGGTCTCTCTCTCTCTCTCTCTCTCTCTCTCTCTCACTCTCTCTCTCTCTCATCTCTCTCTCTCTCCTCTTTAAGATGTTTCATATCCAATTAGAAAATTTATTCCATTCCATTAGCCAGTGAGCCAAGAAGTATTCAACTGTCCATGATACATTTTCTACTCTCTCTCTCTGTTTCTCTCTCTCTCTCTTCTCCAATTTCTTGCTAAAGAGAAAATTATATAAATCAGGTAACCATTATACCATTATCATTTATTCCGTCTAGGAAGTATTAAGCTGTCTCATGCTAACCTCAGATCTCTCTCTCTCTCTTTCTCTCTCTCTCTCTCTCCTTTAGCAAGAGTAGGAGACGTGCTAGACATGAAAGTGTCCAGGAATTCAAAGCTTAAACCAAGTGTGCTTCACTTAACCCCAGCATACCAAGCCATGTGTTAACAGAGGGTTACATCAAATTAGTTTGAGCATGAATGAGGTTGTGGGTGTTTTTAGCCATATATTACATATAATTTCACTAAATTTACTTTTATATATTTGCAGATTTGCAAAAAAAAAAAGAGCAGATTGTTGAAATTTGAAACCAATGATATCCTGTTTGTAACAGGTGTAATTATTTTTATAATTTATATTTTATCATATATAATTAGGTATATATATACATATATGTGTGTGTATGTGTGTATATATATATATACATATATGTGTGTGTATGTGTATATACATATATATATATATATATATATATATATATATATATATATATATATATATATATATATATATATATATATATTTCATGCAGGAAATACCACAAAAGTGAAAGGCAGAAGTTCAGTCTGCTTGGTACTGAACTTCTGTCTACCATCTTCCTGTGGTATTCTCTCTCTATACTCTCTCTCTGACGTGTGTAAAATGTACTGTGATTTTTAAGCATGCATTTATATATATCAGTATATATTTATATATATATATATATATATATATATATATATATATATATATATATATATATATATATATAAACATTCTTTAAATAAAACAGCCAGTATTGCCTCCAAAAATATTTTTTATTCACAATCTAGACGATATTATTGTCATAAGATAAGATACAGTACCTATCGAAGAGAGAGAGAGAGATTAGAGAGAGAGAGAGAGAGAGCAGAGAGAGAGAGAGAGAGAGAGAGTACCATATATTATGATTATGATAATAAATTACTCTCCAATCAGTCGATAATATAATTAAGCTTCAGTCGCAATTGTTAAAAATTTAGCAATGTTTTCTCTACATTACAATAGAGTTGACAGGTAAGTGCATCTAAAAGTTATTTAGAAACACCATATTGATCAAGAGTATAATGCTGACCAGATTAACAAGCATTCTGATAAAGCTGTTCTTTGATGACGTCAAAGGGCTCCAAAAGCTAGAGTCTACACCAACATTTGAATGTGTTATATTTATCGTTCGTCGTCCAAATAAACTAACAGATTATGCTATCAGTCATTCGAAATAAGGTACTGCCTGTTATTAAAGATAAATTAATTTATTTAGTTTGTCTGTCGAATGCGTTAATGTCGAACTGTCATTAAAGTACAACAGAATATTCACACTGATTAATCTCACGAGCCTTTCCTGTTATATAATATAATCATTAATCGGATCATAAGTCAAAATTAGCGAACCCAGTCCCAACAGGGTTCGCTATTCTTTACATGGGAGTAATCGGGTTCGCTGTTCTATTACATGAACACGTCGGTACCAGACATTTGATCCCGATTTTAAAGTACTAAACAAGGCGAAATACATTTGACCAAGAACCCAGCGGCTAGTACTAAACACGGTGAAACAGTATCGACGAATCACTGTTTCGCCGTGTTTAGTACTAGCCCTCAGTGGAACTGGAGTTCGGACCGGAAACGGTTGGCCATTCTTTAAATGGGGATCATTGGGTTCGCTGTTCTTGACTGTGGAGGTGTTGCAATTGCATAATCTTGACATGATCCCATTAATCTTTGTATTGAAACATGTTATAAATGCATGTCCGGAAATATATGGCTTTTATGGAAAGTGTTTAAAAAAGAATGGAAAAATCCCTCAAGATATGAATAAAATGTAATTGATAATATTTATTTAAATAAATTTTACTATTATTAAAAAGATGCTATGCACGTTGTATTTCAGAGATATTTTAACTACAATAAAATTTATCAATATGTAAATTTTAAAGTAATTTACAATTATTTAAAAACTATATGAATCATATAGATGAACGTAAGAATGGGAATAATATGAATAAACGTAGGAACAAGAAGAATTGAAGTTAGCAGAGAACAATTTCCCAAAAGAACGACATCACCAGTAGTACAAAACCTTAAAGGAACGACCATACGAAAGAACAGAATTTCCGAAATATCGCGAACTCTCGGTAACCTGGTCTTCGCAGAAACTGTGTATCTGCGAATTCCCGGGAACGGTTCTCGTTAATGGCAACTGGACTGATTTTGAAAAAAAAAAGCCGGCGCGTAAAAACGGAATGTTTAAAAATCGAGCGCCCAAAGGCGGCTGTATTGCGTTGGCGAGGACGCGTTCGTAGATTTTTTAAATTTTGATTTCGGACCTTTTTTTTTTTGGCGAAAGGGAAATGTTCGTTTCGATTTCAAGTGTGTGAAGCGTATCTGGGAGGTGTATACGCATTCTAAAAGACATATATGCGAGAGATACAGAGGTGTATCTCTCGTCAGTTCAAGTCGAAGCTGAACCCGCCCTGAATTGTCACTCGGTCTGTGCCTTCAGCACCTTATGGTACTTACTCCTCCCTATCCTTTGCACTTTACTTTTATATTATTTGTTTATATATTTTTTTAACTTAATTTTTAGTCCGAGTTGTTATTTTAACTTTTAGCTTCTATTTTTATAGCTTGAAAATGGGACTTTCGTCCTGAAACGTCGCAGTAACAATAAAGTACTTTGAAAAGGATCCTTCACCCTAAATTTACTGATGTCCATGGTTGATAGAACCCTCTCAATCCTCACTATATATATATATATATATATATATATATATATATATATATATATATATATATATATATATATATATATATATATATATATATATATATATATATATATATATATATATACATACATACATACATACACACACACACACACACACACACATATATATATATATATATATATATATATATATATATATATATATATATATATATATATATATATATATATATATATATATATATATATATATATATAATCTGAGTATTCCTTGATATAGTGCCTCAAGATAGAACGATAATTTTTATCATATTTCTTACTAAAGCTTTATAAGGTCATTAAATATTCACGCATTTGCAAATCTACATAGCATACCGAGAAGGTTTACGCAAAAATCGAATTCTTAGGTTAGAATAATGTTTGCTTGCAAAAGCAATATAAAATAAATTCAAAAAAAAAAAGGAAAATCATAATATTCCTGAGTTTTTATTATTACTGTCGGATGATTTTAAAGTATATTAAGAAATTTTTATATGAAAATACACTAGTTCGATGAAAAGAGTGATATTTATATCGGTTTTACTCTAATTATAAATTTTGTTTTATACAGAAATGAATACTGACTTCATTTTAAATATTACTTCATATTAAATATTAGAGAATATGGAAGCTTATACCATTAATTACCAGTTTAGTATGAATGTTAGTAGAAGTATACTTTCTAAACAAAAGTTCAAAAAATAGGCATGTAAAACCAGGGCTTTCGTTTTTTGTAAAGAAATGATTGTGGTGGCTTTGTTTGTCCGTCCGCAGTTTTATTCTGTCTGCACTTTTTCTGCCCGCCCTCAGATCTGAGGCTAACAGTTAAAGGGCTGGGACAGAATAAAGTGTTGATTGTCCACCCTCCAATCATCAACAATAGTTTTCTTGCAGCCCAAAAACTAAAAAGGAAGTTTTTATAATATTTAAGGTTAAAATTTCTAATCGATCATTTGCAAGACATATTCAGGAAATGCCACCGGGGACGGTATTTTCATGGGAGTGTGATAACATACCATCATACCGAGACCGCCGAAAGATTCCATTATCGGTTTGATTATACACTGTACAGCAAACTCGATTGCCCCGGAGAAACTTTTTAAATATTATTACTTGTTTTTATTGAGAGTCAGTGTGATATGGTGCCATTAGTATCTTCAATTGATTAATATCAATATAAAAAAAGTAAAACATTTAAATGAAATATAATAAAATAGTAAATATAAAACATTATTATGAATCATATTTTTCTGAAAAGCATGATTATAATATCTATGAGTTCTTGAAAATAATATCTAACTCAGACAATTTTAAAATCAAATATTTAACTAAAAAATTATTTGGAATCAAATATATAACTAAAATAAAATGATAAAAAATGTACCAAACCATTATTAAGAACCACACCCACAAAAAAAAAAAAAAAAAAAAAATAAAAGAAACCATCAGAAACGAAATTCACATCGGCTAAACAGAAAGTGGTGGTGCAGCGGTATGAAAGGTTGCGTTCAGTAGGAAAATACGATTTCGGAATTCTGTTTGGGGAAGCTATTTTGCCTGAAAGCCCTTCCTGACAGCCTTTTCCTGATGCCTCTTTTTTTTTTTTTTTCTTTTCCCTCTTTGCGCCTCTGTTTCCGTTTTTTAATCCCCTCGGAGCGCTGAAATACGAAAAAAACGACAACAATCCTCCATGGATTTACAAGTCGTCCATTCAAGTCGTCCCCGATTCATATTCTCGACGTCATATTCTCATTCCTGTCGGCCTGTTTTTTTTTTTTTTTTTTTATCAGCTTCCATTGTGAGTTCGTTTTTATCTTCTGATCCTTCTGTTTCTCGGATAAATGCTTAAATATCAATCTCTCTCTCTCTCTCTCTCTCTCTCTCTCTCTCTCTCTCTAGTATCTAAGGTGGGTGTTATGTCAATGGTTTTACTGTCTCAAGTATGTTTTGTGTGTGTGTGTGTGTGTGTGAGATTTTCACCGTCAGTCTAATATCATCTCTCTCTCGAACTCTCTCTCTCTCTCTCTCTCTCTCTCTCTCTCTCTCTCCAGTAGTATCTAAGGTGGGTGTTATGTCAATGTTTTTACTGTCTCAAGTATGTTTGAGTGTGTGTGTGTGAAAGAGATGGAGAGAGAGGAGAGAGATTTTCACCGTCAGTCTAATATCTCTCTCTCTCTCTCTCTCTCTCTCTCTCTCTCTCTCTCTCTCTCTCTCTCTCTCTCTCCAGTTGCAACTACGATTCATGATGTTTAGTCTTTTTTATCAGTTTTATGTGTTGGTGGGTGTGTGTGCGTGTGTGTGTGTGTGTGCGCACGTGTGTGAGAGACAGGCAGACAGACAGACAAGCAGACAGAGAGAGAGAGAGAGAGAGAGAGAGACAGAGAGAGAGAGAGAGCATTTCTATATCAAATATAAGAGATAGTAAAATATTTTTTTATTAAATTGACTGTTTCAATAAAATTTTCAAAGCTGGATGCCTTCTTGATTATAAGGCTGGTTTTGATTCCATATTCGTTTATGCAAGTCTGTATGTGTGTGTGTGTGTGTGTGTGTGTGTGTGTGTGTGTTTCCTTGTTCACAACTGAGCATGGCCATTTTCAGGTAAACAATAGTGGGCAATTCTAAATATGATGGCATTTTTGGTGAAAATTATTGGATACTTTTCAATATGATGGTTTTTTGGGGGTGGTGGTAAAAATGAGTGAATACTTGTAAATATAATGGCATTTTTAGTTAACACAATAAAAATATCTTTATTTTCATAATAATTAAAACAAAACAACAAAGTAAAAAAAAAAATCGATATGGAAAATAAAAAAATAATTTCCAGAAAAATATAAGTTAACACAGTGGAATTATCGCATCCAATTCAGACAATTTATGTCACCGAGAAGACAACCAACTTGTGACATTTGTCTTCTTCAAGAAAAAGACAGAACAGTCTCAGTAAAAAAAAAAAACCAAACAAAGAAAAACGATTAAAAAATATACTGAATTTTTGGTCCAGAGTTTTCTGGGTTACCGCGTCTTTTCTTGTCCTTAAAATGATGGTTTGTTCTCACTCTGCCTTTGGTCCAAAGTTTGCGGCTTCAGTGCACGATAATGAGGCGATGCAATTCTCAAGACTGAAGAAAAGATCCAGAAAACAGAGGAGATGAAGCACAAGGATGCAAAGGTGGAACTGGGAGAAAAACTCCACAGTTGAACAATGAATTAATAACTACAGAGAGTGGACAGTAAAGCTGAAGAAAGGAAGAGGGAACGGAGGTAAAGTAAAAGGCTGAAAACGTGGGTGTTGCTAGAAACCAAATGGACGCCTCGAACACCCTTTAGTAAAGCCTACAGTGCGCCATGTAAGGTGCTCTGAGACCACTATCCTACTACGGAATGGAATGGAATATAGCATTTAGGCCAAAGGCCAAGCACTGGGACATATAAGGTCATTCAGTGCTGAAAGGGAAATTGAGAGTAGAAAGGCTTGAAAGGTGTAACAGGAGGAAAACCTCGCACTATGAAACAAGTGTCAGGAAAGGATGGATAGCAAGATGAAAGAGAGAATATGAATGGAGTACAGTAAAAGGAATGAAAGGGGTTGCAGCTAGGAGCCAAAGGGACGCTTCAAACACCCTTTAGTAATGCCTACAGTGCACGACACGGGGTGCACTGAGGCCACTACCCTACGACGGGGACTATGATCACAATTATGACCCTGAAACAGAAGCCTTCAGCTGACCTTAAGAGAAAGGTATTAACAAAAACCCAAATACAGTTCTAACAGAACTGACAAACACAAACAGAGAATGCTTAAAACTGGACAAACGATAGAATTCATTAATTATTTAACAGTGAGGAATGTTGACAGTTGAGAAGGGATAAACATAATTAGCAAGAAAAATAATTTAAAAAATATTTCATTATGATAATGCATATTAAAACAGATTTGTGTTTCAGGAAGGCAAAGCAAAAGTTAAATGTTATGTATCCAATAAATGAAAATATATTTCTGAGTGTACAGGAAGTGAATTGATTTTTTCTCAAGATTAATTGAAGTTCAAGATATTTTAATGGTATAGAAAGATAAAATGACAATTAGTTCATTGTTTCTTTCTTGCAACTGTAATTTTATTCGTAAAACATGAAGGCAAAAGTAATTTCATTAGAAATAATGTTTACAAAAGTATTTTGCTATGAAATTCATAGATAATATTTAACAAATGTCGCCAGTGTTCTTAATATTAGACAATATTACTTCACGCAAAACCTCAGCAGAGTTTTAGAATTTAAATCAATACTGGAACAAAATTATTATTCTTTAATGCCCCAATTTATATATCAAGAACAACATTTCCACGTTTTTTCCCCATGCTAAATATTCGAAGTCTAATTTATAAATTTTATCACAGAAAAAAAGATTTGAAAAAACTGAACCTTAGCATCTGATTTCTGACTGGCTCCTGAAATAATTTCCTTCTTTTCATTTAATCTCTGATTATGAATCTAGAATTCTGTGTTGTCTAATAATCTACTCCATTTCACAGTTCTCTCCCAGAAAATGAAACCCTTTTCCAGGACTGAATCTTTCATGGAATGAAGATGGATTAGGGTCTGAATATCTCATGGTATTCGCAATAGCGAAAATACTGTGTGTAAAATTATGTGGGGTTACTCTACTGTCAAGAAATTATATGATTTCATGTTTCCTTTTTTTTATTAGAGAAATTATCACTGAGTTGTAATTCGAAAGATATTTGGATGTGATTTTGGGAAAATATGAAATAACGTGATTTTGAGGCATTATTTATTATATTTTTATAGATAAGTTTTTATTTTTTTATTTCTGGGTTGCTTGGATGATTATATATATATATATATATATATATATATATATATATATATATATATATATATATATATATATATATATATATATATATATATATATATATATATATATATATATATATATATATATATATATATATATATATATATATATATATATATATATATATATATATATATATATATATATATATATATATATATATATATATATATATATATATATATATATATATATATATATATATATATATATATATATATATATATATATATATATATATGTGTGTGTGTGTGTGTGTGTGTGTGTGTGTGTGTGTGTGTGTGTGTGTGTGTGTGTGTATGCATATAAAGCATATTTTATTCCATGAGAGAGAGAGAGAGAGAGAGAATGATGAAAACCACTTCTCGGTCGACACGTGAAAGTTTACCAGTGTCCGTACCAAGAACTTAAAGTAATTTCTGCCTCTTATCTCTTTCTCGGAAAATTCTGGCCCTGTTCCCTTCCTCGAGACAAAATGTGGATGATCTTCACAAGACAAAGAAAGACATCTAAGTATTTTTCACGGAACTTTACTCAGACAAAACTTTGCCATCTTTGTTATAAATGGGAGGAATTTTTCGAGTTTAGGTTTTGGGGTAGTGTTGATATCTTACTGCTTAAATGCCCTTTCTGTAGACAAAAGTAATTCAGAGAAATACATTGTGAGAGGCTGCTACTTCTATAGTGAAAGGTTTTTCAGCATTTTCCCGGAATTAGAAGTATTGGGGAATACACATGTAACCACTTTTGTGATAAAAATAATTTTCTATCTCACAAGGATCGAGCCCAGGATTCTCTTCCTTATATATATAT